>NW_020173954.1:51720-132426 GCF_003031525.2 Neophocaena asiaeorientalis asiaeorientalis | reverse complement strand
CAGAGCCTGGACCAGGTGGGTGCTCAGCTCAGTTTACTGTATTGAATTAAAGTCAGGTGCTCAGCAAATGGTGATTGTCTGCCCTCTTAGGTTTTACTATGCTTTGCATGGGGAATGATATGTCCCTTATGTCCCCCCAGCGCAGCAGACACAGTGCTATGTGCACAATAATTAAATTCAATGTATCTTGGAGCCTCACTTTTCTCATCTATAAAATGAGAATACTGTTCAACACCCATTCCCCCACACTTTCTTCTAGGCTACTTATAAGTATCAAATGCCACAGGTGAAGTGCAATGGTGCTTTGAAACTGAGAAAAGCTGCAGTTTGTGAAAGATGACTACGATTACCAATATTAGCATTTCTAACTTAATAAAAGGGAAATATACAGCCTATATCTAATCTGATTTTTCAATAGTTTTAAATATTGAAAGCTACTAATTGCTTGCTAAGAAACAGCATGGCAAAGGAATTGAGACAGTGAGAAAATCCAGGGGTTCCCTGATAGCTAGGAAGAGGGTAAAAAGAAAAGCAGAGGGGAAGTACCCATTGGAGACAGAAGCAGATACTGTCCTGACAGGTGCCTCACCAGAAACCTCAATGCCCAGTGACCCAGGCCAATGCCAAGATGATCACCCGAGATTGCCAAATGGTTTTCCATACCATGTTTCTTATTACCATCTCACAAGTTTAGGAAAATAAGACCAAGAATGGTAAAATTCCATGTCCAACTGCTTCAAGTCTTAGATGTCCTCAAGTTAGGACTGAATCCGGCCACTTCCCCCAAGACCTGGGTCAGTAGGAAGGTTGCTTCTTGGTTTCAAAAGGAAAAAAGGAAAAGGAATAAGCTGCAAAAATAGACTCCTCATATCTTTACCTTCCTCTTCCCCCATCTCTTAAAATTCATCCCATGAGTTGCTGCCAATTCACTGAGTTAAAACTTTAAGGATCTAATTTACTTGGGAATCTGTACCAGGGATTATAGTGGATGGAAAAATATCATTCAGAGGTGGAAAGATGGTGGCTAGTTCGTGCAAATCTCCAAATTCTTGGAAGATCATTAGAGAAATGTTGCCAGGTGGCCAGCATTGAGGCTGATCCCTTGTTCCAACTCCATCTGGGAGGTAGAAGACCTTGAGTTACTTGGTCTCTATTTGCACACACATGGCTGGTCAATAAAGTAATTGTCTTAATTCAAAAAGCATACCAGTGACCAAGATATTTTCAGCTACATATGTGGACTTTTTAACATATAATTGTCTCAGTTCTCGGATCTATTTGGAACTGATCCCTCTTAGACTTTATTTTTACAAATGTTCCAGTAATTAATTTAATTTATAACAGAAGCACATAAAAAGGTGAGAGCTTCCTTCTCTCCTCTACATTGGCACTTATTTTGTAGAAGTCTGATGCCAGCCAGAATCACCTTTTCCATACTTAACGCATTTTTAACTTCCTTCCTAATCAAACAAGGGCATAAAGAGGGATTTAACACTTGCTAATGGGACGCCACAAGCCCTAACTCGTTCTTACCCCAGGTGGCCTCTCTTCTGGCTTCATGCTGGGAATAAATCATTTGGAAACCAGGTGCTTTCTTATTCTCAATTGTTTTTCTGTTTTCCTCACTTATACCTAGCTTCATCTGTATTGGCAAATGAAGTGAAGAATTCAGACTATTACTCAGATAATTCAACAGAAATTACCCTTACAGGAATTTTACTTGTTTGTGTGTCTTAGAAGTGAAAGTAGGGGCTTATCTTTAAACCTAAATGACTTGACATCTGTTGCTGTTGGGCAAACCCATGGCCAGTGAGTGGAGTTTTGCTGGACTACAATCTACTTATACTCCTAACACCAGGGGTGTTACTATTTATCTCTATGAGCCTCTTGCTCCTCCTCTCTGTAAAATCAGAATCACAATTCCTACATTGCCAGGTTGTTGATGAAATTAAATGAGATAAATATGAAGATTTCTGCATGCAGTAGGTATTCTGTACATATTTAAAAACACACTTGCATATATATACAGCACACACTGTACATTGATCAGAACATTTATATTGCACTTTACAATTTATAAAACACTCACCTACATTCTCTCTTTGATCTTCAGAAAAACGCTGGGAAGTGTAAGGACAGGTAGTCACCGTTTTTACAAACGAAGAGCCTGAGGTTAAATGAAATTAAATGGCTTTTCCAAGACCACACAGCTGGTCTAAGTTGATATGTACAAGCCCTGAAGCTCTCCACCACCTCTACACTGATGCCACATGCTCCACACAGGTGTCTAAAAAACTGGCTCTTTAATTTGACTTCACACTGAAACTACATGGAAAACTTAAAAATAAACACTAATACCTGGTCCCACCCCCAGAGATTTCTATTTAACCACTCTAAAGTGTGGCCTGGGCATGAGGATTTTTTCTCAGTTTATCTCTTCATTTTCAATTAAACTTTTATTGTGAGATAGTGGTAGATTCACAGGGAGTTGTAAAAAATAATATACAGAGATCCCATTTCCCCCCAGTAGTAACACCTTGCAAAGCTATAGTATAATGTCACAACCATGATACTGACACTTACACAGTCAAGATGCAGAACACTTTCACCATCACAAAGATCTCTTGAATTTTCCTTTTATAACTACACCCAGCTCTCCCTACCTACCTTTCCCTAACCCCTGGTAACCATTAATCTGTATTTCTTTTTCTTTTCTTTTCTTTTTTTGGCTGCATTGGGTCTTTGTTGCTGCGTGCGGGCTTTCTCTAGTTGTGGCGAGCAGGGGCTACTCTCCATTGTCGTGCGTGGGCTTCTCATCCCAGTGGCTTCTCCTATTGTGGAGCACAGGCTCCAGGCACGTGGGCTTCGGTAGTTGTGGCTCGCAGGTTCCAGAGCTCAGACTCAGTAGTTGTGGCACATGGGCTTAGTTGCTCTGCAGCATGTGGGATCTTCCCAGACCTGTGATCGAACCCGTGTCCCCGGCAGTGGCAGGAGGATGCTTAACCACTTCACTACCAGGGAAGTCCCATCTCTATAATTTTTGTCATTTCAAGAATGTTATATAAATGGAATCATGCAGTCTGTGACGTTTTGGGATTGGCTTTTTCTACTCAGCATAATTCCCTGGAGATTCATCCAAGTTGTGTGTTTCAATAGTTCATTCCTTTTCATTGCTGAGTAGTATTTCCTGGTATGGATGTGCCAGCTGATTTAACCACTGAAGGACATCTGAGTTGTCTCCAGTTTTTGGTTATTATGAATAAAGCTGTTATGAATATTTGTGTACAGGTTTTTGTGTAAAGAGAACTTTTAGTTTCTCTGGGATAAATGTCTGAGTGCATTTGCTGGGTGATACGGTAGTTACATGTTTAGTTCTGTAAGAAACTACCAAATGGATTTCTAGAGTGACTGTATCATTTTACATTCCCATGAGCAATGTGTGAGTGATCTACTTTCTCATCCTCACCAGCTATGGTGCTGTCATCATTTTTTCTTAAAAGCCATTCTGATGTGTGATAGTTCTCATTGTGGTTTTAATCTGCATTTATTTCTCTAATGGCTAGTGATGTTGAATACTTTTTCATGTACTTATCTGCCAACTATATATCCTTTTTTAAAAATTTTTATTGGAGTGCAGTTGATTTACAATACTGTTTTAGTTTCAGGTGTACAGCAAAGTGAATCAGTTATACATATACATATATCCACTCTTTTTTAGATTCTTTTCCCATATAGGCCATTACAGAGTACTGAGTAGAGTTCCCTGTGCTATACAGTAGGTCCTTATTAGTTATCTATTTTATATATAGTAGTGTGTATATGTCAATCCCAATCTCCCAATTTATCCCTTCCCCCCTCCTTACCCCTCGGTAACCATAAGTTTGTTTTCTACATCTGTGACTCTATTTCTCTTTTGTAGGTAAGTTCATTTGTACCCCTTTTTTAGATTCCACATATAAGTGATATCATATGATATTTGTCATTCTCTGTCTGACTTACTTCACTCAGTATGACAATCTCTATGTCCATCCATGTTGCTGCAAATGGCATTATTTTGTTCCTTTTTATGGCTGAGTAACATTCCATTGTATGTATGTACCACATCTTCTATATCCATTCCTCTGTTGATGGGCATTGAAGTTGCTTCCATATCTTGGCTATTGTAAATAGTGCTTCTTTGAACATTGGGGTACATGCATCTTTTCAAATTATGGTTTTCTCTGGATATATGCCCAGGAGTGGGATTGTTGGATCATATGGTAGCTCTATTTTTAGTTTTTTAAGGAACCTCCATACTGTTCTCCATAGTGGCTGTACCAATTTACATTCCTACCAATAGTGTAGGAGGGTTCCTTTTCTCCACACCTCTTTAGCATTAATTGTTTACAGATTTTTTTTTTTGACGATGGCCACTCTGACCAGTATGGGGTGATACCTCATTGTAGTTTTGATTTGCATTTCTTTAATAATGAGTGATGCTGAGCATCTTTTCATGTGCTTTTCAGCTATCTGTATGATTCAATGACATCCCTATCAAATTACCAATGGCATTTTTTCACAGAATTAGAACAAAAACTTTTACAGTTTGTATGTAAACACAAAAGACCACAAATAGCCAAAGCAATCCTGAGAAAGAAAAACAGAGCTGGAGGACACAGGCTCCCTGACTTCAGACTATACTACAAAGCTACAGTAATCAAAACAGTGTGGTACTGGCACAAAAACAGAAATATAGATCAATGGAACAGGATAGAAAGTCCAGAGATAAACCCATGCACCTGTGGTCACCTAATCTATTTGCAAATATTTTCTCCCAGGCTATAGATTGCCTTTTGTTTGTTTGTTTAAAAGATTTTATTTTTAAACAGTTTTAAATTTAGAGAAAAATTGAGCAGATAGCATAGAAAGTTTCCATGTACCACCCCCCCCACCCATACACATTTTCCCTATTACTGACATCTTGCAGTACTGTGGCACATTTGTAATAATTAGTTAACCAATACTGACATATGATTATTAACTGAAGTCCATAGTTTTTATTCCTGAATAATGTTTCATTGTACAGATGTACCACCATTTATCCATTAACCTATTTAAGGATATCTTAGTTGCTTCCAGTTTTTCGCAACTAGAGTAGAGATGCTATAAACATTCATGTGTAGGTTTTTCTGTGGACATAAGTTTTCAGTTCAATAGGAGTGTGATTGTTAGATCATATGGTAAGAATACATATAGCTTGGTTTTTAAAAACTTGCCTTTTAAAGTGGATGTACAATTTTGCATATTTTATATAGGATGAGCATCTCTTCATATGTGTATTTGCCACCTGTGTGTCTTCTTTGTTGAAGTGTCTGTTTAGTCCCTGCAACGGCAGGTGGACTCTCAACCACTGCGCCACCAGGGAAGCCCTCTTTTGCGCATTTTTAAATTGGATTGTTCATTTACTTGTTCATTTACTGTTGCATTTTAAGAGTTCTTTGGCTACCAATCATTTATCAGATTATTTGTTTTGCAAATATTTTCTCCCGTTCTGTAGCTTGTTTTTTCATTCTCTTAACAGTGTCTTTCACAGAGCAGTTTTTCCTGTTAATAGAGTTCAACTTATTAGTTCAATTTTTTCATTCATGGATTGTGCTTCTGGTGTTGCAGCTGAAATTTCATCACCAATCCCAAGGTCATCTAGATTTTCTATGCTGTCTTCTGGAAGTTTTATAGGTTTGTGTTTAGGTCTATGATCCATTTTGAGTTGATTTTTGTGAAGGGTGTAAAATCTGTGTCTAGGTTTATTTTTTTGCAAAAGGATTTCCAATTGTTCTACTCTATTAAAAATTATCTTTTCTTTATTGAATTGTCTTTACTCCATTGTCAACAATCAATTGATTATATTTGTGTGGGTCTAGGTTGGAGCTCTCTATACTGTTCATTGATCTACTTGTCTATTCTTTCACCAATCCCACACTGTCTTAATTATTGTACCTTAAGTAAGTTTTTAAGTCAGATAGTGTTAGTCTTCCAACTTTTTTCTTCTTCCTCAGTGTGGTATTGGCTATTCTGGGTCTTTTTCCTTTCCATATAAACTTTATAATCAGTTTCTCGATATCCACAAATTACTTGCCTCCAAGTGGAGGTGTAAAATCAGCTCCCCACTGGGCCCCCTTGTCACCAGAGAATGAAGAGGAGAGAGGTAAGTGCCAACTAGCCTCACCTCTAATCACCTATTTCTGCCTCATTGTTGCTGCATGAGGTTGGAGGTACAGCAATGCTGGACCCACTGACGCTACCCCACTGCATGGCACCCACTTCCATGCCACAGGAAGATGGAGTGGGAGATCAAGTCTGCATTCAGCCCCATTGAAACCCACTCTGTGTTTTCTTTTCTTTTCTTTTGCTCTATTTTTTTGGCCACGCTGCTTGGCACGTGGGATCTTAGTTCCCTGACCAGGGATCGAACCCACACCCCCTAGAGTGGAAGCACAGCATCTCAGCCACTGGACAGCCAGGGGAGTCCCAAACAGAGTTGTTTTCTTTTTTTTTTTCTGGCTATGCCATGCGGCATACAAGATCTGTGTTCCCTGACCAGGGATAGAACCCTTGCCCCCTGCACTGGGAGCAGTGAGTCTTAACCACTGGACAACCAGGGAAGTCCTAACTGTGCTTTCTTAGAGTCTGTGTTTGTCTATTTGGTATGCATTCATCACTGGGCCAATTATATTAAAGATATTTTCTTATTTTTTAAAATTTGTGTTGCTCTGGCATTTGGGGGCGTTACGAAAAATAAGAAAATATAGTTAATATAAGTAATATCTAAAGATAATAACAACTTGCTTACAAGTACTTCTTTCACTTTTTGGAGTCTTCCTATGTTTATTTGGTGTGTCATATTATCAAAGTTAAACAAAGGTAGACATTAGTTTAAGTGGTAAGAACAGATTTTAACCAGTAAAATACTATTACAGGAGAGAAAAGAGTTCCACATTGATTTATATAGAGATGACTGCATTTTATTTTAAAGATGCTCTTATTGCTCTTTTTTAAAAATATTTATTTATTTATTTATTTATTTTTGGCTGTGTTGGGTCTTTGTTGCTGCACGTGGGCTTTCTCTGGTTGCAGCGAGTGGGGGCTACTCTTTGTTGTGGTGCGTGGGCTTCTCATTGTGGTGGCTTCTCTTGTTGTGGAGCACGGGCTCTAGGAGCGCAGGCTTCAGTAGTTGCAGCACATGGGCTCAGTAGTTGTGGCTCGTGGGCTCTAGAGCTCAGGCTCAGGAGTTGTAGTGCATGGGCTTAGTTGCTCCGCGGCGTGTGGGATCTTCCTGGACCAAGGCTTGAACCTGTGTCCCCTGCATTGGGAGATGGATTCTTAGCCACTGCACCACCAGAGAAGTCCCAAGGTGACTGCATTTTAAAGGGAGAATGAAGGCATAGGGAGGGAGTCAAGCAGGGGCTTAGGAGAGTCAGAGAAGTGAAAAAATACAAAAATGCAGGAAGCAGGGGTTGGTCTCTGTGAAACCCATCTGGGTTTGCCAACTGGCACTTATTGAAATTAGGCTCCTACCCTCCCACAGAGGCTGGGAGACAGGGAACCTATCTTCCTTCAGGTGTTGGCTTGAGCAAACAGTAAATTCTTTGGGCATCCTTGAGTTTTCTCAGACAAACATTCTACGGGGGCATGGGGGCGTCCTATGGATGCAGCCTTGAGCTGTTAGAAACTATTTTAGTGTTTTTTCCAGTCTTTATAGGCCAAGGTTGAGGCTTAGTTAAGAAAGGGCTCAGGGGACCCTGGCTAGAGTTTGGTCAAGGAGAGAATCTCTGTCAGTGTCCAGGGGGCTTTAGTTGTAAGAGGGAGGACCTGAGAGAATAATGTGACTCCATGAGCCAGAAGTTCTCAGCATTAAGTTTTGAACGCTCCTCAGGTGACTCTAATAATCAGCAAAATTTGAGAACCACAAGACCAAGACAAGAACTTTGCCCTCCATTTTAATGCCCCCCTTCACAAAGAAATAAATTCCTCTAAGGAGGCTGCATGCCCTGTGTACATGCCTGTACATGTATGTATAATGGTTTGTGTATATGCAGGTATGCATGCACACACCAGGGTGAGAGGTGGAGAAGAGGCCTGGTCCTCTCAAACCACAAGAAGATGAAAAAAGTGCTTAGAGCTATGGAAATGTACCAAGCTGCCTTCGTTTTAGCGATGGGGGAGAAAGGGATCCTGGAAGAATTCAACCCCATATCCATTTATTTGGCCATAAAAATGAGGGAGGGATGCTTCTCAAGGCTGTGGTTGAGGGGTTACATTCATGCTAGCTCTTGCTGATCCAGTTCCTATCCTCACGGTTTTCCCTGCTGGACGCTTCCTTCCTGAGACCACGGAAGTGGCTCTCAGTCTCTGCAATTGCTCAAGGAGTCGCCCGTAAAGCACTGCTTTCTGGCCTGACTTTCCCAGAACTCACTAAGCATAGTCCTATTGCTTCTTCTATGACTCATTTAGATCCTAATTATTATTCTACGTATTTATGCAAATGCAGAAGCCGGGAGGGGTGAAACTCCTTTCAGAAGCCATGCAGTGGTCTCTGGAATGTTAAAGGCTCAGAAAATTGGCAGATTCTCAGGTTCCATCTCAGGAAAAGAACATTTTTAGACCGAGTGCTGCCTGAAAGGTTTGGCATTTCTGCTCATGAAAATGAAAGACTAGGTGGGGCCTGAGGCTTCCCTAGGGCAGTGGTTCCCACATCAGAATCACTGGGGGCCTGTGAGATCACACTGGTGCTTCCACTCCACCCACACATTCTGATTTAATTGGGACTGAAGTTGGGCATGGGTCTTTCTTAAAAGCTCCCAAGATGATTCTGACAGGCAGCCAGTTGAAAGCTGAGAACCCTAGAAATTCTGCAGAGTTCTGGGAGGAAAGAGCAAAAGGTCCAGGACTAGCAAATACAAATTAGGGAGCCTCTGAGCAATACATAGAGCATACTTTCCCCAGGGCACCTACTCTGAGCCATGACACAGAGATGGAAAAGGCACAGTCCGTCGTTTCTGCTGAGTTTGGTGGGTGATAAAGCCAAGGCTGGTGTGTAGGCCACAGTGGTGGGAAGTGGCATTGGACTGGGCCTTGAAGGTGAGTGGAACTTGGACAGGTGGTAAAAGGCGTTCTGACCTTATAGAGCTGTGTCTTTATGAGGAAGCAAACTTTATTTTTAAGGCAGGACAAGAAAAAATTAACATAACATGGTTTAACTGACTTGCTAAATTCCTGACATTAACAATGGGCTGTCACAAGCCATTAAGAGCTAGCTCCAGCATCACCAATACCCCACACTCCCTCTCCCCACTGGTTAAGAACCACTACATTACAAGAAAATGTAGGATTTAAAAAAAAAGCACTTATCAAATAAAACACCATTAATGGTTTGTATTATAATAAAGTGCAGCTAATTCTTAGGACAAACTTGGTAATACATTTGAGGGAGAGAGATCAGGCTGCCCAGACAGGCAGTGAGGATAACAGGCCTCTTGTCATGTCTAAATAGTAGGACATTACCACATGATGTCACTCTAATACTTGCTTATTTATGTCTCTGGGAGTCTCAAGCAAGTTGTCTCTCCTTTGCTAAAAGATTGGCATTCTTAACTTTTATACCTTGGGACGATTATGAAAATTACATCATACCTGTTGTTCATTACTTGAAAGGAATCTTTTACACATATTTTTTTTTCTTGTAAAAGAGACTGAAAATTTTCAGAAAGGAGATAAGGGCAGAGACGCATTTTGGAATCACAGAACTTTGATTTAGCACAAGACTGTGATTTACCAGGTGGGTAAACTTGGACAAGATTCTTAACTTCTACAAGCTTCAGGGTCCTCACCTGTAAAATACGGAAAGATACTTGTAACTTCTACCTCACTGACTGGGAGTAAGTCATTTCCATTGGCATGTACTAAACACCCACCCCATGCCATTTCTCTGCACTGGGCCCAGAGAAAAACAAGATGAGGAAGTCTGAGTTCCTGCCCTTAAGAAGCTCAAGTTTAACCTCGAGGACAAATACCTAAACAAGAGAATATAGAACAACGGCCAATTGACACGCTTAGGTTAGCACTCTAAAGTGTGAATGTGTTATCTGACATTCTCTAATACTGTGACAAAAATTCTTCACGTGTAGTAGCTTTTTTGTTGGGAAATAAATGAAGTGTTGGTCTTAATATTTCAATTGTAAGAGTCACCAGAGATTAAGTGATTAGTGTTTTTATAACATCTGCCACACAGGGATGCTTTTAGAGGAGAGGACCAGGAGATGAGGGCACTGAAGCTGTGACTGTGGAGACAGGAGGAGTTGCTGAGAATGTGGGGAGTGAGGAAGAAAGGATTGTGGAGGCGGGGAGGTAGACAGGCACGGTTTTCAGAGATAGTCAAGATGAGCACGTGGAAGAACGTGCACATGCAGCACTAATTTACTGCCTGTGTGATTTGGAGCACATCACTTTCCCCTCTATAAGCCTCCATTTCCCTCTCTATAACTCATCAGGTATTTAGGATAAGTATTAAGCAAATGTTCTTGGGTTGCAAGCAGCAGAAATGAATGCTGGCTAATAAAACAAAAGTTATGTTGAAGCAGCAGGTATATATGAAGACGTCAGAGTGGTAGAGACTTTGGCAACACAAGAATATAGGCCCCACTGAAAGAATTCACATTCCAGAAAAAAATTTATACACTGTTCTGGCCGAATAAAATGTGTCTACTGGCACCATCAGCCTCCAGTCCTCCAGTCTGCAACTCTCTCTACAGGAAAGAGCCCAGGTTCCTGCATAGCACCAAGGCCCTGTCAGCCCCAGAGGAACTCAAACTCCAGGCTAGAAACCCAGTTCTAGGCAACAGGGAGGGCCTAGATGGCAAGGCGTTAGGTGATAAAGACCGTGTCTGGTTCTTTCCCAAAGCTACAGCTCCCGCACAAGGCAGGGACAGAGGCAGCCTCACAGATTGCCCCCAAATCCGGACTCTTTGTCTCAGGTAAGAGTTGGCTCACAGATATTTGATAGCCCATCAGATTACGCAGCTCACCAATGTCTGATTTCACAGACAACTGCTCATGGACCCCTGGTCATGGGCCGCATCAGGAGGTGGGGGAGGAGAAGAGGCAGGAACCGCCTTCTTCTAGGCAGTCAGTCATTCACCAGCTAAAATCTCACAAGACTCGATGGCTTCTCCCTCAGCCCTAAAGCTACTAAGTGGTCACCACGCCTAGCACTTCACCCTTCCCTCCAAATTCATATGTTGAAAACCTAATGCCCAAAGTAATGGTATTAGGGGAGACCTCTGGAAGGTGACCGTTGGGAGGGCAGAGCCTTCATGAATGGCATTAGTGTCTTTATAGAAGAGGCCCCAGAGATACCCCTCATCTCATCCACCAAGTGAGAGCACAGCCAGATGTCAGGAGTTTGTAACCCGGAAGAAGGCCTTCACCAGAACCTGGCCATGCTGGCACCCTGATCTTGGCCTTCCGGCCTCCAGAACTGTAAGAAATAGATTTCTGTGGTTTATAAGCCACCCCATCTGTGGTATTTTGCTATAGCATTCCAAACTAAAGTAACCATGTTTGCCCTTCTAGAAATAATCATGACCTGGGTCAGGAGACCTAGGCTCAACCACTGACATGGCCCCCTCTGTCCTGGTCCTCAGTTTCCCCATCTCTACAGGAGGGAGAGAACACATGATTTCTAAATGGCCTTCTGGATCTTCATGGCCGTGTGGAAGATGTACTCCCAGATGTTCTGGACGCAGTCCCAGTCCACAACGATGCCGTATTTTAGCGGATAAATCAGCTTCAGCGGCACCTCCATGTTGAGCAGCTTGTGGCCCATGTAGGTCTGCTTGTGGGTGTCACAGGCATCAGCCGCCTCAGAGCAGAGCTTGCCCACAGTGGAGGAGATGAAGTAGGTTGGGCTCGGCTCGCCCACATAGCCACACTTACAGTACTGGGAGCCCAGGTCAATGATGAGTGCCTTGATCTTACGCACCTTCTTGGGCTTCATCTTCAGATGAGTGGATGAACTTGTGTCCCGGATGCCAGCCTCAGGACCTGGCAGCGTGCCTGCCTCTCCAGGGTCCCCCTGAGCCGTGCCCATGGTCTTGGGGCTAGGGCTGTTCCTTGTCTCCATTTACCTTCCTTGCTCACTTTTCTCACATCCACATCCTAGAGCTCCATGGGGAGAAATAAGAGGGTCCACCTTCAGCAGTGCCTTGGCAACCCCTCAGGATTGTGATGTCACCACGGGCTAGTCCATTCTGGCAGCCCAGGGAGGGCTTGGCCTTGGCAGGCCCTTTATCTATCACCCCCACCTCCATCGGCATAACTCGACTTTGCTCCCAGACAGAGCAGGTGGCCAGCACAGTTTTAGAAGTCCAACCATACTTGGGTCTCAGAGGTTTCTGCTCCCTCTCCTTATATCCTCACTCTTAATCCCCCGTTCACTAGCTGAACACCTCTTCCTCCTCAGCTTCTTGGCCAAGAGAGTGATAAATATTTGAGCCCCTACAGTAAGCCAAACACTGTAGCAGGCACCTCACATGACACTTCACAGAATCTTGGGAGGTAGGCAGAGCTAAGGAAATCAAGGCTCAGAATGCAAATGACTTGCCCAAGAGAAAACAGCTCTTGGAGTGTTTGTTTGTACTTTAACCCAAGTTCCTCCAAATCCAATGTACCAGGTCACCGTAAAGAGTGTGTAGGCGGTAACTACAGCTAGAGGGGAAGATGGTAGAAGAGTAAGACGCGGAGATCACCTTCCTCCCCACAAATACATCAAAAGTATATCTACATGTGGAACAACTCCTACAGAACACCTACTGAATGCTGGCAGAAGACCTCAGACCTCCCAAAAGGCAAGAAACCCCCCACGTACCTGGGTAGGGCAAAAGAAAAAAGAATAAACAGAGACAAAAGGATAGGGACGGGACCTGCACCAGTGGGAGGGAGCTGTGAAGGAAGAAAGGTTTCCACACACTAGGAAGCCCCTTCCCGGGCGGAGACTGCGGGTGGCGGAGGGGGGGAGCTTCAGGGTCGCAGAGGAGAGCACAGCAACAGGGGTGCAGAGGGCAAAGCAGAGAGATTCCCGCACAGAGGATCGGTGCCGACCGGCACTAACCAGCCCGAGAGGCTTATCTGCTCACCCGCCAGGGCGGGCGGGGCTGCGAGCTGAGGCTCGGGTTTTGGTTTTGGACGGAGCTCAGGGAGAGGACTGGGGTTGGCGGCGTGAACACAGCCTGCAGGGGGTTAGTGCACCACGGCTGGTTGGGAGGGAGTCCGGGGAAAAGTCTGGACCTGCCGAAGAGGCAAGAGGCTTTTTCTTCCCTCTTTGGTTCCTGGTGCTCGAGGAGAGGGGATTAAGAACGCTGCTTAAAGGAGCTCCAGAGATGGGCGTGAGCCGCGGATAAAAGCGTGGACCCCAGAGACAGGCATGAGAGATGCCAAGGCTGCTGCCGCCGCCACCAAGAAGCCTGTGTGCGAACACAGGTCACTATCCACACCCCCCTTCCGGGGAGCCTGTGCAGCCCGCCACTGCCAGGGTCCCGGGATCCAGGGACAACTTCCCCAGGAGAACGCACGGCTCGCCTCAGGCTGGTGCAACGTCATGCTGGCCTCTGCCGCCGCAGGCTCGCCCTGCACTCCGTGATCTTCCCTCCCCCCGGCCTGAGTGAGCCAGAGCTCCCGCATCAGTGGCTCCTTTAACCCCGTCCTGTCTGAACGAAGAACAGATGTCCTGCAGCGACCTACACGCAGAGGCGGGGCCAAATCCAAAGCTGAGCCCCTGGGAGCTGTGAGAACAAAGAAGAGAAAGGGAAATCTCTCCCAGCAGGCTCAGAAGCAGCGGATTAAAGCTCCACAATCAACTTGATGTACCCTGCATCTGTGGAATACATGAATAGACAATGAATCATCCCAAATTAAGGAGGTGGACTTTGAGAGCAAGATTTATAATTTTTTCCCCTTTTCCTTTTTTTGTGAGTGTGTATGTGTATGCTTCTGGGTGAGATTTTGTCTGTATAGCTTTGCTTCCACCATTTGTCCGAGGGTTCTATCCGTCCGTTTTTTTGTTTTTGTTTCTTTTAAATTTTTTTCTTAATAATTACTTTTATTTTAATTATTTTATTTTACTTTATCTTCGTTCTTTCTTTCCTTCCTTCCCTCCTTTAGAAAACGAATCATCCCAAATTGAGGAGGTGGACTTTGAGAGCAAGATTTAGGATGTATTCCCCTTTTCTTCTTTTTGTGAGTGTGTATGTGTATGCTTCTGTGTGAGATTTTGTCTGTAGAACTTTGCTTCCACCATTTGTCCCAGGGTTCTAACCATCTGTTTTTATGTTTTTTTCCTCTTAATAATTATTTTTTATTTCAATAACTTTATTATATTCTTTATTACTTTATTTTACTTTATCTTTGCTGATTCACTTTGTTATAAAGCAGAAACTAACACACCATTGTAAAGCAATTATACACCAATAAAGATGTTTAAAAAAAAAAAAAAGAGTGTGTAGGCCCTGATGAAAGAAACCTGGCCACAAGCAGTGCCCAGTCTAGTTGGGAAGAAGATGAATGGATGCAGAGGAGTTTGCAGGTGTACGTCTATTGGGAGAGCGGAGGTGCACAAAGGAGGGAGGGAGTCAGAAGGTTCTTCACAGAGGTGCTGCCTACGTAGAGTACTGCAAGATAGGTGGATATTTGTCCGGTAGCTAAGGGGAGGGAAAGCCATCCTGAGCAGAGAGCACAGCCTGAGCAAACACTCGAGGGAGGCATGGTGGAGAGCTTCCAGTAGTTGAGGTGTTTGGAAAAATAGATCAGGATAAGGCAGTCTTGGGAGCAACTAGGGAGGATCTCAAATGCTAGAGGTTAGGGCTTGGATTAAACTGACGACAGCTGGGGAGCCAATGAAGCCTTTAAGCAGGTGAGTGGTCAGATTTGGTTTCCAGGACAAAATCTTAGAATGATTCATGTTTAGCTGTAATATGGAGGGACAAGGCTCTGAGATCTAAAAGGAGGATGTTGAAGAAATTCTTGTAAGGCTTGAAGGTGGCCTGAGCTAAGGCTGTGATAGTGTGGGAAAAAAAGGAAGGGGCAGGTTCTAAAGAAATTCAGAAGGTAGAATCTAATCTAATTTGTTGGTTCTCAACTGTCCTCAATTCAATCCAAGCTTTTAGTCTAACATTTGAGACCCTTTCACATAGGCTCCTGTGACATCTCTAGCCTCTAGCACTGCGTTTACATTAGATGATTAGATGTGGGGAGTGAGGAAGAGAGAAGGATGAATCCCTTTCCTCTGCCCAAGCAAAGATGGTCTGTCATCCAGAACAAACAAATTCATTAGGTTCCCATAGGGTCCTCTGTACCAAACTGTCACCGCTCTAAAAAAGAAAGACAGATTAGGGCTTTGGTAAAGAAACAGGAGGAAGAGGGGAAGAGAAACAACTGGGGCTAAGGAAGTTTTCTGGGAAAATTAATAAGGGCAGAAGTAGTTGAAGGATTAGGTGACGTGGATAGGAAAGAAAAGAGGGATTGTTAAGACATAAGAAATACTGCTGTGGAACATATAAGAACATTAATAAATAACTCGTGGGGATTTCTGTTTGCTGAATTGTTTCTTGGAACATGGCACTAGGGAACTGGATTATGTGGGCAACAACTTTATAAGGATTACAGTTATGAGCACCACCAAGTTCCATTGGTGGTGTCTCAAAATCACAGAACCTGAGGATTAAACACTTGATCTGGCACGGACAGCTGTGAGGGACAAACTTTTCCTCACATTGGATTGACATCTGTACCTCTCTGAAGAAGCCATTAATTGGTCTTGGGTCTACTTTTGAGGTTGTGCAAGGCAAGCTAATTCTTCCATGTGACAACACTTAAGCTATTTAAAGGCAATGTTTATGGACCCCCTAAGCCTCCTCTTCTTCCACTCCTTATGGAAAGACAGTACAGAATAGAAAGAGGAGTAAGGAATTGGACTCAGAAGACCAGAGTTCAAATATAGCTTCACTATTATAATCTGTATGAGCTTGGGCAAACTACTCAAAATGTTAGTTGAATCTGATTTTGATAGTGCTATATCCCCTCATCAGCTTGATCCCTATCCACTGCCTCCAGGTTTCAGGCTTGAGCATCTAGGTGGATGGTAGGGCTCCTCGTATATAGACAGAGGATACAGGGGCAAGAGTGGTTATACAGGGGAAGGCAATGAGTTCCATTTGGGGCATGCTGACTTAGAGATGTCTGGAGGCCACTAGGCTGTGGATTATGGAGCTCAGGAAAGAGAAATGATCTAGATTTAGTCCTCAACAGAGTATCTCCACCTTCTGAAGACAGCTCCTTTCCCTTCCACCTCAAGGGAACTGGTTAGTCTTAGAATTGGGGTTATCACACTGCGGGCTGAGCTTTGGAAATGAGGCTCACTGTCTGTCTGACAAGGAATTCTTTTCTTTGCTGGGAGCTTGACTCAGTTTCCCAAATGTCAACATATTGAAGAGTTGGATTCCTAGGTCTCAACAGTCCTAGGCTCGAAACATTCAGATTCAGTAAGGTGGGGGGGGGGAGATCTAGGAATCTGCATTCGTGAAAAGAGATGTTGTACACTGGCCTCTTCCTTACTAGATTCTCTTTCTTCCCTCCATAGCTGCTAAAGCTACAGGGCCTGGTTCACCTTTCCTCCAAAGGTCAAGGGTGGGTGGTGTCCCAAAAAACAAAACTAGGAGCAAGGATACCACCTCAGGGAGAAATGTGTTTCTTGGTCTAATTTTTTCACGTTTTCTTTCTCCACGATAGGGGAGAGCCTCAGCATTGCTTTCCAGAAGGATCATCTCATGTTATTTTTGGTCTTGGGCCAGAGGAGCAAAAGTAGGTGTTATCCCATGAGAAAATACGGCCCAAGAAAGTATGAGCAACATAGAGTGTCTCTACCTAGAGGGACCTCACCAGAGACCCCAGGAGCCCACATACGCCTTAGATGGCTGGTGACAAGTGTGCAGGGTTGCGTGTGCCAGGCAGTGGAGGTTTTGGGTTCAGTGTGCCAACAGTCTTTATATCTTTCCGTCATTGATACCACTGTGTGCTGACCCAGAGAGAAGGGTCACAAAGGGTGACGTGAAAGCTAAGGGGAAAAGGGTTTCCATCAGGAGACAGCATCCAAGTATGCATAATCCTGAGAGGTGAAGTAAAAGGAGTGAAATGGGTCCATTGGCTTTAGCCTGAAGGATGTGGGGATGGACCCTGACAGTCCCTGTGCCCATGGACCTTACAGATGGAGCAATTGACCTTAAGCTAGCACATCACTTCTCCCACCTATGATGACAGAAAGCACTAAGGACAGCAAGCATGGGCAGTGGGGGAGGAGCCTGTGAAACAGAGCATGTCATGCTCTGAGTGTCTTAGTGAAGTGGGATGCACAGGTCGAGTGACAGAGGGTGAATAATGGTCCCCCAAAGATGTCCACATCTGAATCCCTGGAACCTGTGAATATGTTACCTTTCATGGTAAAAGGGACTTTGCAGATGCGAGCTAAGAAGTTTGCAATGGGGAGATTAACAACCCTCGATTATCCAGGTGGGCCCAAAGTAATCAGAATTATCTTAAGAAGAGGGAGACAGGAGGGTCAAGTTCAGATAAGGAGATATGACAATGGAAGCAGAAGTCTGAGAGGTCTTTGAAGATGAAGGAAGGGGCCACAAGCCAAGGAAGGTAGGCAGCATCTAGGAGCTGGAAAAGGATTATCCCTTAGAGCCTCCAGAAGGAACGAGGCCTGCTGAGACTTTGATTTTAGCCCACTAAGACTGACTGTGGGCTTCTAACCTCCAGAATTGCAGGATAATAAATTTGTGTTTTAAGCCATTAAATTTGTGGTAATTTGTCACAGCCTCAATAGGAAACTAGTAGAGCCTCTTACAGGACTCCAGGGCAGTAAAAATGTGCTAAGCAGCTGCATATTTCTCAGAAATCAAGAGGTGGGTTGAGGAGAAGGAAAATGGATGATTCTAAACTAAATACACCTTTGGTTGTCATACAAGTTCTCTTGAAATAAAGTCAGACAATCCAAGTTGGCCGTGCAAACCCCTGAAAAGCAGAGGTAAGTTAGCTATTTCTCAGGCAGCCAGGCATAGAGAAAAGTACTTTCCTATTCTTCTTTCAAAGTTCAATACCATCTCCTCCTCTACCCATTGAACCAAGAAGCTGCCCCTATCACATAGTCACAAGGCTCATGAAACTAGACTTGGTCCTTTTCTTCTCTCATACCCCAAAAGGAGTAAAGAGCATCCCCAGTAACTTCCTTAAAGGAGAAAGCCCACCATTGTAGTGACTGCCTCCTTATTAAGAGCACGGTGCTGCATAACATAAGGATGGATCCTGGGCGCCTTGAGAGCAGCGGGTGTCAGCACCAACAGGCCCAGCTTCAGCGATGGCATGTGATACAGTGGCCAAGCAGCCTCAGAGACACATGTTGGGTCCCATCAAGGGACACCCCTGGGAAGAAGTCGCAGTCAGCAGAACTTGGCACTGCTGGCTGGATATCCTTGGGTGGGCTATGTACCCAAGAGCCTCAGTGTTCTCATCAGTGGGACTGTAGGGTCTAATTTCATTGTCAACCCAATGACCTGGACAAAGGAGGAGTATGTGTGCACATATGTGTCCAAAAATAATTCCTCTGCAGGTTGCCCTAAGAAATAGGTGGGACAGAAGTGCTTGGCACGGTCACCATAGCATCCATTGGTCCTGCTAAAATCTAAATCAAATGGTGTCAACTCTCTGCTCAAAATTCTCTAGTGCTTTCTGACTTCACACAGAGTTAGAGCCAAAGTCCTAGCAATGGCCTATGAGACCTAACGTGAGCTGCTCTCCCTCCCCCACCCCTTCTCCCGTCTCTACTTTTCCTTGCTGTCTCCACTGCAGCCACACTGGTCTTCTTAGAATCCTCTAACTTGGGAATAGGCAAACTTTTTCTGCAAAGGGCCAGATAGTCGATACTCATTTTCAGCTTTGCAGGCCATACAGTACTTATTGCAATGACTCAACTCTGATGTTGTAGCACAACAGCAGACATAGACAACATGTAAACGAATGAGCGTGGCTGTGATCCAATAAAACGTTATTTAGAAAAACAGGCTGCAGGCCTGAGTTTACAGACCCTGCTCTAACCCACAGTCGTCTGCACCTGCTGCTCCCCGATATACACGTGGCACTCTCCCTCACTTCCTTCAGGTCCTCACTCAAGTGTCACTGTCTCAGGGAGAAAACTACATGGCACATTAACACAGCCACCCTCTCCCCAGCCTTCCTTGCTTTGCTTTTCTCTTTTGCCATTAACATCTTCTAACATATATTTATTTTGGTTATTGTCTGCCTCTCCCCAACCCCCACTGATTAGAATGTAAACTCTACAAGGGCAGAGATTTTTGTCTTTTTTTTTTCACTGCTGCCTGCCTTGCACATAGTAAGCACTCAATGAATATTAATTGATTGGATAAACCAGGTTTACTACAAAATTTAGTAAAAAGTAAGTCCCTTCAGAAACACTATTTCAAATCTACCCTAACACAGGAGTTATGTTCCCACACAAACCCACACAAAGGTTCCCAGTATCTAGAAAGCCCTGGGACACTGGATTATGTCATAATCAGTGGTGTCATCACTGGGGAAATTCTCAGGTTGCCCTCTGACTTAAGCCTTTCAGGCCTTGAGGCCAGTGGGATTGAGGAACTTTCTGAGAGCAAAACAGCTCTTGAGAGCGTGTGGGCTCCACAGGCGGCAATCATAGGGGATTGGCCTTCTGAGAGAACGGGTGAACAGGACTCCCTGCAGACACAGGTCCTCCAGACTGCCTCGTTAAAGGACGGCCCAGCGAAGCAGGAGTGTGGGTTCGCCGCAACCGTTCAGAGCCAGAAGAACCTACAAAATCACCTGTGGTCAATAAGAAGCCCAAGCTAGAGTTGACCAAAGCAGTGGTCGTGGACCTTGGCACGGGCTACTGTAAATGTGGCTTTGCCGGGCTGCCAAAGCCCACCCACATGATCTCACCCACAGTGGGCAAACCCTACATGGAGACGGCCAAAACTGGGGACAGTCACAAGGAGACATTTGTGTGGCACGAGCTTATCAACCCAGAAGTTTGTCTCAAGCTAATTAATCTTCTGCGACATGGCATCATCATGGACTGGGGTACAGTGCAGGCTATCTGGGAATATCTTTTCCATCAAGAGATGAAGATTGCCCCAGAGGAGCACGCCACCTTGGTTTCAGACCCACCCCTGAGCCCACACACAAATAGACAGAAGTATGCTGAAATGCTGTTTGAGACCTTCAAAACTCCCGCAATGCATATCGCCTACCAGTCCCGCCTGTCCATGTACTCCTATGGAAGGACCTCCGGCCTGGTTGTGGAGGTCGGCCACGGTGTGTCCTATGTAGTTCCCATCTACGAGGGCTATCCTTTGCCCAGCATCACTGGACGGCTGGACTATGCGGGTTCTGACCTGACGACCTACTTGATGGGCCTGATGAACAATTCAGAGAAACACTTCACTGAGGACCAGCTGGGCATTGTGGAGGACATCAAGAAGAAATGCTGCTTTGTGGCCCTGGACCCCACTGAAGAGAAGAAAGTCCCAGCTACTGAGCATACGATCCAGTACACCCTGCCGGATGGGCAGGAGATATACCTGTGCCAGGAAAGGTTCCTCTGCTCAGAAATGTTCTTCAAGCCTTCTCTGATCAAGTCCATGCAGCTGGGCCTCCACACCCAGACAGTGTCCTGCCTTAACAAGTGTGACATCACCCTCAAATGAGACCTCATGGGGTATATCCTACTCTGTGGGGGGAGCACCATGCTCAGCGGTTTCCCTAACCATCGGCAGAAGGAGCTGAGAAGCATGTGTCCTAATGACACCCCCCAGGTAAACATGTTGCCCGAAAGAGACACTGCAGTGTGGATGGGTGGCTCCCTCCTAGCATCGCTTCAGGGCTTCCAACCACTGTGGGTCCACCGCTTTGAGTACGAGGAGCACGGGCCTTTCTTCCTCTACAGAAGGTGCTTCTGAACTCCGATGAAGCGTGGTTGCTGTGGTGGCCATGCGTCAGCTTTGCTGGGTGAGCACCCATCCCATACATAGGGAGCTGAGCCAGCCAGCTCACTCCCGCAGTATTAGACAATCCTTGCGTTTCCCTCCACAGTGTATTTCTCTATTTCCTCACGCAATGAGAACTTCATACATGCAGCATCTGCCTTAAAATGTCCATTTGCCAAAACAACAGTAGGGGCTGGGTGAAGGAGAGGGGTAGTGCGGGGCGTGGGGTGGGGGGAGAAGGGGGGAGTGATTATGGACCAAAAAGACGTAGCTTATAGTTTAATTGCTTAAGTATTTGGGGGAGAAACTACCTCTAAAATTATTCTGTCCCTTATTTTGTATATTCCCCACTTTAGGTACTACAGTATTGTTAAACTCTGCTTGGAAGGGGGAGTGTGATAAAGATAGATTAGATAGATAGAGCAAATGCTGTTGTGGCCTATAAGAAGATCCCTTTCAATAAACACCAACAGGAAGTATGCTGTAATGGTTCAGTCACCCGCAAAGCATCAGAGTGCATTTCACACTTGATCAGTGATTCTGAAGGCTTGGAAAGAGCTGATGAAGATGTCTGACGCCTGCTTTAACTGTACTTTCTTTTAGTTCCAGTAGTCATTTATGTCTCGATACCAGTTCTTACCAAGCCATCATGGTGACTGGCTGCTGAAGCCTGGTGTATTATGAGCAAGATATGTGTATCTTAAGGGAAAAACTCTTCAGGGAATAGGTGCTATATAGATTTCCCCCTTTAAAAAATTGGGGGCAGATTTGTCTTGGGTTATCAGCACTAAGGTCATGAGGATGCAACCCACAGCCATTCTCCAGACACTTCAAGCAGCAGATGCTCCTCTTCAACCAGACTGGATTCTCCATCAACCTGCAGGGTATACAACTGGAGTCTGGAATGGGTGCGGGATAAAGGCTGCCAGTTCTGCAGTGTGGGTTTGTGGGAGGCTGGTCCATGCTGGTCATTCTAACCCAACTAAGGAACTGAAGGAACGTAAAGATCCTCATGGTCCGGGAAGCCTTTCCAGAGCCCAGCATGTTCTGTGGTATTTCCTGCGGGGCAGTTTATAATTGGACCTTCCATTTTTTAGAGGAGTCCCCAGTACATTCTCTGCCCTGTCTCCAACACTGGCAGGCAGCATAAAATAGTGGAAAGAACATGGGCTTTAGACTCTGTGATTTGAAACTGTTTTGCTACCAACTAGCTGTGTGACCTGAGTCTGCGCACCTGTAAAATTGAATTCAAATGCCTACCTCACACAGCTGATGTAAATATCAGAGGTAAACATCTGAATACCAGTGTGTGGCCTCCAGGAGGTGATCCCAAGCGTTGTTAGCTAGTATTATCTTGTAGAATTCTACCTCTTATAAGGAGCCCAAATGCCTTACTATGATCCTGAGCCACACGTACACCCAAAGACACACACATTCAATCACTCATAGGAGAGCGATGGCGTCTCTACCATTCCCAGGGAGAAGCCCTACAGAACCACCCTCATAGCCTCCAGGTTTGCCTAGACAGCGTTGAAAGACCTAAATGCTCCACCCTGGAGGCCTGGTAAGTAAGCACAGCTGGCTGGCACCAGCAAGCTAGAGTAGGGAAGCAAAAATAGCCACAGAAGAGCTTAGTCAGCAAGGACTAAGCCTTACCCTGGAGGATCAGGGAATCAGCTAGGAGTTGGGTACATTGACTTGAGAGAGGTATGCCTTGTTCACCTCAGTTTCTGCCCAAACCACTACTGTCAACACTCTATGAACATTCACTGATGGGCAGGTTGAAGTTTGGTTAATTCTTAACCTTTGGACCTCTTTGGCAGGGTGGTAAAGCCTATGGACCCCTCAGAATAATAGAATACTATTTTTAACTGTGTCAAATAAAATACATAGGATTACAGAAATATTCTATTTTAGATCCCTTAAGGGTCTATGAACCCCCAGTCTATTACCCCGCAAAAGGTGAGGGTCTTGATGAAGGGGAGGCATGAGAGGTGGTTCTGGAGAATGGGAACTCCCAGGCCATCCTAGGACCAAATGCTATACGGCATTTTAAAATGAAAAATACCAATATAAGGGTAAACAACTGTGTAATCTCTTTCAAAGCACATTTATGAATTCTCTCACTTGATCCATATAAATCACCCTTGCAGAAAAAAAGAATCCTCCTCACACATTAGAAAAGATGAATAGTTTTTAGTAAGTATTTGGAAGTCATCTTAGTCCAATGGTTCTCAACTGAGGACAATTTTGAACCCCAAGGAACATTTGACAATGTCTAAAGATATTGGTGGTTATCATAGCAGGAGTAGAGGGTACGTAGTACTGGCATCAAATGTGTAGAGGCCAGGGATATTGCTAAACATCCTATAGGCACAGGACAGCAAAGAATGACGTAACCAAAACTATCAACAGTGCCAAGGCTGAGAAACCCAGGTTATCCCAGTGGGCACACAAGGTTGTAGAAAAGCAAGATTCAGTGAGATTAAATGACTTTGTTCAAGGACACTAAGATGAGTGGACCCGTGACTTTGTTCTTTCCGTATACCAAGAGGACATCTGTTGGTCTTGAAGTTCCTGGGACTTCAAAGCTAGTAAGAATAATGGTGGAACAGCCCACTGTAGGCATGAAGCATAGGCAAGGGCTTAGGGAGCACAGAGAAAATAGGAATCAAGAGCAGGCCTTCAGGGTTGCCAAACATCACCAATATAAACTTTGGCTTGTCTACAGATCTCGGACATTTGTGGTTACCTAGCTTCTAAGATGTTCATCCTCAACTCAGTTACCACTAAATATGACAGACAAGGAAGGACAGCCAAAGACTCCCAAGGACTTGTCCAGGTGGTGCTTCTAGTGAAGCAAAGAAGGTTATGGGCCAGCACAGGAGGAGGAAAAAAAGCTAATTTTTCTTCCCAAACTTGTAGTCACCTTAAATTACTAAGAATCGTCAGTTTTGTTTATTTTTAAAAACATCCTCTTCAATTATGGCTATGAAAAATCCCTCAGATGTGTGCACATGTATGTATATACACACATAAATATGTGTGTGTATATATGTAGATATGTGTGAAAAATAAATTTATTCTAAAATATGCAGCAGTGCTAAGAAATAACACCAAGCTATACTCATAAAGGCATAATAAAAACATTAGCTTCTGCCTCAGTTTTTCAAAACGTCTAAATATAAAATACACTTTGATTACAGGAGACAATCCTCTGCAAGTTTCCTCTTGATGTCTGGAACATCTGAACAAAGCTGATTCCATGGAACAAACTAAATAACTGAGGCTTTTAGCTTCCTGCAACATGAATTTGGGAAGAGCCCAAACTTGGGAGAAGAATTATATACTCTTCTCTAGAACTTGGTAGAATCTTTCCCCAAAATTAAGCATTCATCACTCCCAGGAGTTTCTCCTTTGCCTATACACAGCATTTCCCCCCATAAATTCACCCTTGACTTTGCCTTCTGCCTTCAATTTGGATGGTCTGCTCCCACCTGCTCCTTCTCCAAATGAATAAAATTCCATCTCGCTCAGAGGAGAGAGTAATTGATAGTAATTTGTATTCACACAAATTCTTTCTTGCTGTTTCCATACAGTATTTCAAGGAAAGTGAACATCCACGCAAAGTCACACCATTATAAACAGGCACATTTACTTCTATTTCCAACCCATCAGCATGGGTCCCTTTACTATTATCCATAGCAAGAGTACTATAATATATTAAAATGTCATATAAGTTACCATGTTCATTAATCCACACCAAAGAGTAGTCAAAAAGCACTTGCAACCTTTCAATGTTGGGCACTTAATTATAGATCTTCTTTTTCTATTATTTTGTGAAAATTTTCAGACACACAGAAAAGTTGAATTATACAGTGAACACACCTAGATTCTATAGTTTACACTTTGCTATATTAGGGAAAGGCTTCTTTAGTTACACAATTCTGGGTATACCTATACTCTGACTTCCTGTTAGTCTACGTAGAGTAATAAAGGTCTGGTTCTGGTATTAAAAGCATGAAAGAGATTGTTAACCTTACCCAAGAGTCAGCCACAAAACTGTTGTCAAAACAAACTGAGCTTTTTCTGGACTCACCAAAAAGAGATAAATTCTCATTTGCTTCAAAGAAAATAACTAAAAGACATAGGTCAGTTAAGCACCATAAAGAAAAATAAATGAAATGGCCTAGATACTGACAAAAACACTATGTTAAAAGAAGCAACATTTGGAGAAAAAGGAGTAACTTACTACTGTTCATGCCTATGATGCACGCTGCTCACCATCCCAAATGTACGCAATACTGTTTCAGAAATTCTAATCTGTTCCAGCTCTAACACTGCTAACTCTAGCAGAACATTCACAGGCAATGAAAATAGTCCGTATGGACCCTTTAGTGATAGGAGGCTCAAACCAGTTATAACTGGAAGCACATGACCTGGCAAGATATTACAAAATAACCGCTGTCAGCATAGGAAGGCTTAGAATATCAAAGGATAGATTTCGCTTTTCATTCTGCTTTAGTTCAAGGTGAAATCATTTAAATGATGAAATTTGACCAAATGTTGGGAGCACTAATAGCCATGTTGTTTATATATAATGCTTTCCTCAAGGAACATAAAACAGTTTAAAAACATTACTTTACTTTTCTTCACACTTTTGAGGTAGCAGCCACGAAACATTCCCAACTAACTGAGGCACAAATCAATTCTG
Source organism: Neophocaena asiaeorientalis asiaeorientalis (assembly GCF_003031525.2). NCBI lineage: Eukaryota > Metazoa > Chordata > Mammalia > Artiodactyla > Phocoenidae > Neophocaena > Neophocaena asiaeorientalis. The sequence goes on along the minus strand of NW_020173954.1, from coordinate 106,608 downwards.
TGATTTGTCTACAGTTCCAGTATGATTCCGACCTGTAGCTGGGAATGAAACCCAATGTCCTGATTACCATAAATACCAGAAATATGCTCTCAATCAGCACTAAGTAAAAGAACAGTAATTTTTACAAAATGGTGCTATATGGGTTAAAGCTTAAAGTCTTGCTTAATGATTAAAATTATATGCAAAATAAAATAGAATTGGTGTCTGCTGAGGTCTGCTGTACAGAGCAGCTCTCCGTAATGCTAAGGTAGATGGTCTTACTCTTCCCACTTCCCAACAGCCAGGCCTCGAGGAGTGAGGAGTGGAAGGAAAACAGCCTTCTCTGCCAGAGCCCTCCTAACTGGGGTCAGAGTCACTCTAGAAGGCTCAGTTTCCACTGGGTTCTTTTGTTGATCTTTGGTGGTATAAAAAGCTCAGCATCTGAAAGGAAAGAGAAAATGTGACAGACACACTCCTTCATGTTGGTGGGATCTGAGGCAGTAACTCTAAGCTAAAGCTAGGCGACTGGGCTTTGCACCTACAAGACGACCATCAGAACCAGACTTAATGTTTCTGTCACCCTAACAACCTCCTGGTCAGAGCAAACACAGCCTGGAGGCCCTGCCGCAAGAAGAGGAATCCCACTTCAACTTTAGGCATGTGGGAGGGTTGAAGAAAAAAATGCCCACTGAGTGATTCAAAGTGGAAGAATGTTCTGTATTTCAAATGGGAGGGGGTGGTGGTTGTGGTGCTTACGAGGCCATATACATGTATTAAATTTCACCAAACTATACACCAAAGAGCTGTACATTTCACTGTATGTAAAATTTACCTCAATTCTAAGAGTGGCGTGTATTCAGTAAGTAAAGTTAATGGACAGAAAATACTTATAATAAAAATTTCTACAAACACACTGATCAATAAAAATGTCCTTACTTAAAAAATAAATAAATAACTAGAAGAGGAGGGCGATGGTTGGGGGAAATTTGTCACTGTTAGATAACACTCCCAGGCCCTCTTTCAGTTAGATTTATGGAGTCTCTTACTTAAGTAGAAATCATACACAGGAAGTAGAGACATGAGAAAATATGTATATAGAGAGACATTCTTTCTCAGTATTATTCATGGTACACCTATACATATGACCCATACAGACATGAAAAATTCTTTTACGAGAATATTTTAAAATGTGAGAAAAATGCTCCAGATAAAATGTTTTAAAAACATGATTTTCATTATACATATACACATGCATGTACACACGTATGACTACAAATTATCAAGTCTTAATTTTCTTTGACATACTTTTCTGTACAATCCAGATTTTCTCTACTAATCATAACAGTATTATAATTTCACATACAATTACTACTCCCTACACTCCCAAACAAAAATCTATTGTATATAGACAAAAAGACTACAAGAGGTTTTGCTTATTTAACAATATTGGAAAAGGCTACTTAAATTCATGGTCAACAAGCCCCATAACTTCATGTTAAATAGTAACTAAACTTTCGATGACACCTTATCTGCTTTTTAAAGAAGAAACAAGTTCTGAAAATAGTGTATCTTATTTTTAAAAATTAGGCATAAGTACAATTATATTTGATTCTTAGACTTAACTATGTATAAATACCAAGTATTGACTTATTGGCAGGAAAGAAATTATTCTGACAAACTGTATGACAGTAGGACATGACATCTTTCACATTTCCATATTTGAATTTCACAGCACAGAGGGAGTCATTTCACAAAAATATTTTGAGGGTTTTATCAGTTTTTCCAAAGACTTCTCTTAATCCTTTGATAGTCAAATCATACTCATTTGAAGTAATTTTGTTATCAGTTATAACAAGTCTAATTCGGCCATGATTTAAGCGCTACTCTGGTAAAACGTTAATCCATTTTATGAAATGGATTACATTTTTGCAAGACTTGCAATCAACCTGCATGGTACTACGTTGCCTCTTAACGTGAAGCAATCAGAAAATGCCCCATCAAGTCACTGATCCTCCTACTACTGTTATCTGGGAAGGGGCAGGTGAGGAATATTTGAGAGGAACTAATTTTGTGAGTAGCTCATCTGCCTCTTTTAGGATTATGAGAACTTCTCCTTTCCTACACAATCTACACTAGAGTTCCTACACAGGGACACTGATAATACATGCTCTGATAATGAGAAGCCTCAAAATTTTAAAGTCTTTAAGGCTCAGCTGGGAAATGGAAGTGCTCTTTGATAAAGCCAACTAGACCACCCTAGAGAAAGCTGTGACTGAACTTGACCTGAAGGTCAGCATCAAGCCAGCAGTAAGGAAAACGGGACAGAAATCACAACTGGATTAGACACATTACAAACTAAACAATTACCAAACTGCCTCTGGTCTGAGATGAATTGTTAGCATCTCAGAAATAAGTGTACGTTTTGGGGCTGATACCAAAGGCAGCTTGCCAGCCTCCAGGAAGAAGGGGATCTAGGGATACAGCAGTTAACTGTCTGGCTATTTGAGCTTAGCTGGAATGGAAGGTGGTTCATTTATTCCTGGTAGCAACATAAGCCATGAAAGTTAAACTTGACATGGCTCGCACAAAGTCTACTTCAAATGCTGTCAAGATGCTACCAGAGGATAGCATTTAAATGAAAAAATTTGAGAAGGTTTGCCTCTCACATGCCAGGAATGCAAATAGCAGCCGTAAAAACTGCCACCTTTTCAAAGCTAAAAAGAAGTTGCTATGCTTGATTGATCCACATGAAGGGTGAATACTGTGGCACCAAACTGATCTGTCAAAAGTTTTTTAGGGAATTCCCTGGCAGTCCAGTGGTTAGGACTCAGCGCTTTCACTGCCAGGGCCCAGGTTCTTGGTCAGGGAACTAAGATCCCCTGCGGCCAAAAAAAAAAAAAAAAAGAAGTTTTTAACCGACTTTCAAAAGAAAGCTGCCTTTAGGGCTTTTAACTTTGTTGAGGAATATGTAACCTAATTGATGAGAATCCTCTCCCCCCAGCAAATAAACAAAACATTTTCGGTATAATTCAATAGGAAATGCAGATGAAATGCTAATCTTTGAATTTGTTTTCAAATTATACTGTCAATCCTAAGGATGACTAAAGAGTTCCAGCTCTTAAGCAAGGAATATGAAAATGTCCCCAAGACACAATGCAAAACTGCCAATAGCCAAAAATGATTCAGATGAATCCTTAAAATGTACATGCAGATTAGACTGTTTAGACTCAAACTTCAACTGTAATGTGCCTGTGTGGAGGAGTGTATGCCACTGCACTGACAAGTGTGTATGTCAGAACAATTTTTAAAAATTATACATTTAATGTCATGTTGGATTTCCCAGCCCTCCACCCAGGATCCCAACACTAAAGGCATTAAACTGATTTTAATAAAGATATAGTCTTAGAACTGAGGGAAAATTGTAGCGACTCCGCATTCTCTCCTAATACTACTAACCTTCTCAACACTTACAAAAAGATATTCCTTCTACTTACTAATGCAATAATTTAGAGTGAAAAAAAATACTAACCAAGAACAGGAACTGAAGTCTTCTCTTGATGATAAGAGACCATGATACCATTTGCAGTAGAACTGGGACCTAGAACCCAATAATTGGGTTGGCCAAAAAGTGCCTTCGGTTTTTAAGTAAAAATAAAAGACTCATTTTCACCAAGAACTTTATTGAGCAACGTACTCACTCTTTTGTTCTACTACCTTCTGTCATTTTTCAGGCAACTTCATAATTCCATCTTCCCAAAAGGTTTTATCTTTTTGAGCAAACAACTGTTCCAGGTGCCTTCTGCAGTCTTCCAGGGAATTGAAATTTTTTCTATTAAGAGAATTTTGTAAAGGCCTATATAAATGGAAATCTGAAGGTGCAATGTCTGGTGAATACAGCGGATGAATCAGAACTTCCCAGTCAAGCTTTTTTGCCTGGTTATCAAAGAAACATGCAGTTTTGCGTTATCCTGATGGAAGATTATGCGCTGACTAATTCTGGACGCTTTTCGTCGAGTGCTGCTTTCAGTTGGTCTAACTGGGAGCAGTACTTGCTGGAATTAATCGTTTGGTTTTCTGGAAGGAGCTCATAATAGAGGACTCCCTTCCAATCCCACCATATACATAACATCACCTTCTTTGGATGAAGACTGGCCTTTGGGTGTGGCTGGTGGTGGTTCATTTCGCTTGCTCCACGATCTCTTCCGTTCCACATTATTGTACAGTATCCACTTTTCATCGCCCACCACAATTTGTTTTAAAAACGGAACATTTTCACTACGTTTAAGTAGAGAATCGCATGCAGAAATACGGTCAAGAAGGGGTTTTTTTGCTTAACTTATGTGGAACCCAAACATCAAAGCGATTAACATAACCAAGCTGGTGCAAATGATTTTCAACGCTTGAGTTGGATATTTTGAGTGTGTCAGCTATCTCCCGCGTGGTATAATGTTGATTGTTCTCAATTAATGTCTCGATTTGATTGCTATCAACTTCAACTGGTCTACCTGACTGTGGAGCATCGTCCAGCGAGAAATCTCCAGCACGAGATTTGCGAAGGCAAACCACTTTTGACATGTTTGATCCATCACAACACCTTCTCCATACACTGCACAAATCTTTTTTTTTTTTTTTTTGAATTTAAGTTGCGTTTTTACCTTTCTTGAAATAATAAAGCATAATATGCCAAAAATGTTGCTTTTTTTAAAATTCCATCTTCAATGTTAAAATGGCTACACAAAAATTCACCAATTTAATGTCTTTTTTAAATGCACGCTTATACGATAGCTGTCACATACTATCTAACAAAGTTGTTTTGAGTGAAGTTAAAGGTGCTACTAGAGCCATCTTACGAAAAAAAAACCAAACAAACGAACGAACCTTTTGACCAACCCAGTAGAAAGTAGACTGAATCAGCAAAGATTATTTTATACTTCTGATGACTGCAAATACCCAAATCTCTGCCAGCAATAAATAGCCTTTCATTTTCATTGTGGTGTCAAACACTTATGTGATTTTAATTTGCCAGTTTCTCCAGTCTCAATTCAGACCACTTACATCTCCTGTCCACCAGAAGAACAAGGTAATGATGGGGGAAAAACAGAAAAAGAAAATCTCAGTGATATATCAAGGGGCTTCCCTCGTGGCTCAGTGGTTAAGAATCCGCCTGCCAATGCAGGGGACACAGGTTCGGGCCCTGGTCCGGGAAGATCCCACATGCTGTGGAGCAACTAAGCCCATGCGCCACAACTACTGAGCCTGTGCTCTAGAGCCCTCAGGCCACAACTACTGAGCCTGTGTGCCACAGCTGCTGAGGCCCGTGTACCTGGAGCCCATGCTCTGCAACGGGAGAAGACACAGCAATGAGAAGCCCACGCACTACAATGAGGAGTGGGCCCCACTCGCCACAACTAAAGAAAAGCCCACATGCACCAACGAAGACCCAATGCAGCCAAAAATAAAAATAAATGAATAAATAAATAAAGAAGAGACTTTGCAGGAATTCCACACCTGCACGAGCCTCAGCAGGCACACTGTAGGCCCTCCACCTCGCGTTCACTCAGGTCTGCGTGTTCCTTCCTGGCGCACTCTCAGCAGTGATGTCACGTGCTCAAAACACTGCCATGGTATCCTGCACAGATGACATTACCATGCTTTACCAACCAAAGCAAAAACACAATTTTCCTGGTCATTTCCCCTAGAAGACTCGTAAGTTGGTATCTTAGATGTTAACATGATCTGAATAGATGAGGATAAGGGAGGGCATGGGGAAGCACTATAAATTGTTAGCTTCAAAACCACTAGTTCTGAAGGTGATCACATTTCTTCTAAGAAGTACCTATTACAGTAAATTCAAGTATTTATGGGAGGCTAATTCTCAGTTGCTTTTATTTCTATGGCTTGTAAAATGCTTTTATATCTACCCTCTCATCTAACCTTCAAAACATTCCAGTGAAGTATACAGGGGAGTATTATCCCCATTTATAACTGAGGAAATCAAGACCCAGTAAGCTGATGAGCTGAGTTCCAGCCTCTCTCTCAGCTCCAAACCCACCCTTCCTATACACTGCTCACGATTCTGGGACTGGGGGCCTGAGAAAACACCACTCCTTTGACAGCTGTTATGCTCCAACAGTAGCAGACACCAGAGGGACAGGGCAAGGCTGGATAGAGGAAGGGGCAGGAATTTGTTCCCTTGTTCGCTTGCTTTCACTCAACAGTAGCTCTGTACCCCGCAGCAGCTGTTCGTTCAAGTTTCTGTTTATTTCTATACACTTAGAACCAGTCTCATCCTGCCCTCTCGGAAATACCAGCTCCAGCGGGCTGCCACCCCCTTCTCAGAGGTTCAAGAACCAGCTCTGCAGGGGCCTCACCGCCAAGTGTCTAAATTCTAAGAATCCCAAACTCTTCCTTTTGTTCCTTCAGCCTTAGGGGTATAAGCGGCTGCCCACAGTTTCAATCTCAACGTTCCTTCTCTGTGTTCCCTTTCTGCCTTCTCAGTCGTCTAGTATTTGGTTAACCAGTTCCATATGTTAAACTCTCTCTGATAAAATAATGCTGTTGGTTTTTGTTTTCCTTAATGGACTCTGACTGATAAACCAGGCTTTCTGAATCAAAATCAAAACTCTGAAAAATACACCTGAGGTGTAAGAGACTGAGCAGATATACACAAAAATAGATGACAATATATTAGAATTCTTGATGGGAATGGCTAATGGAATAATGGTAATAGATAACACCTTGTGCCAATTTGGTAAGTCTTGGTAATATGATTGGGGTAAAATCTCAAGCTGGCTTTGCTTTCTACCCACCCTGTCAGTATACCTGTTTTTTCCCAAACAATTTTTCTGTTTTCTCTTAAGACGATGGTTTACCAGCCTCATCTAATTGCTTCTTTCTGAGACTCATCTGTTAGTTTTCACTGGATCCAGTTTTGTAGTTTTCCTGGGCAATTCTATAGCTTTTCTTCAGGCTATTGTTTAAGGTTGTCTTTATAATTTCTTTATCATTTATATGCAGTTACTCATATTTCTTTATAATTTATATATTTTAGATTTTTTAGTGCATTATAGTTTTAAAATATTTCACACTTACCAGTGCCTTATAGTTTTTAAAGTGGTTTCTGCTTCATAATTTCATTTGACGTTTATCTGAGAATAAGAATATTTTGTTCACGTCTCATAGCTATTAAGGAGCAGAACTTAATTCTTCTTAGTAGCTGTCAATGTGATATTCCCTAATCTTCTGATGAGAGTGGTAGCACAAATATTATTACGATTATTTTATAGACTCAGAATTGAAACTTAACTGACATGCCTCCTCAAAAACAACTGAATTCCTGTCAGAGTTGAAATTAGAATAAAAAGTGAGAATTTACTGATTTTGGGTCAGATTTTTTTCCATTGTGGAACAAAGCTCTTTCAGTTAAGACATATTATCAGATCTTATATCTTTAACTTATGAAGCAAAATAAAAAAGTTTAAAAAGGAAAAATAAAACTTAACTATAACTTGTCACTTTTAAGTTTCTTACATTATAAAATGAACATATATAATGTTTACCTGAAATTTTTTGAAGTGTCTTAAGAAGTAATAGTTAAATATTAAAGTTGTTTCATCATCAAAAAATCTAGAAACAATAAATGCTGGAGAGGGTGTGGAGAAAAGGGAACACTCTTGCACTGCTGGTGGGAATGTAAATTGATACAGCCACTATGGAGAACAGTATGGAGGTTCCTTAAAAAACTACAAATAGAACTACCATACGACCCAGCAATCCCACTACTGGGCATATACCCTGAGAAAACCAAAATTCAAAAAGAGTCATGTACCAAAATGTTCATTGCAGCTCTATTTACAATAGCCAGGACATGGAAGCAACCTAAGTGTCCATCGACAGATGAATGGATAAAGAAGATGTGGCACATATATACAATGGAATATTACTCAGCCATAAAAAGAAACAGAATTGAGTTATTTGTAGTGAGGTGGATGGACCTAGAGTCTGTCATACAGAATGAAGTATGGCAAAAAGAGAAACACAAATACCGTATGCTAACACATATACATGGAATCTAAGAAAATGAAAAAAAGGTCATGAAGAACCTGGGGGTAAGATGGGAATAAAGACACAGATCTACTAGAGAATGGACTTGAGGATATGGGGAGGGAGAAGGGTAAGCTGTGAAAAAGTGAGAGAGTGGCATGGACATATATACACTACCAAACGTAAAATAGATAGCTAGTGGGAAGCAGCCGCATAGCACAGGGAGATCAGCTCAGTGCTTTGTGACCACCTAGAGGGGTGGGATAGGGAGGGTGGGAGGGAGGGAGACACAAGAGGGAAGAGATATGGGAACATATATATATGTATAACTGATTCACTTTGTTATAAAGCAGAAACTAACACACCATTGTAAAGCAATTATACTCCAATAATGATGTTAAAAAAAAAGAATACCCAAAATATTTTTAGTCTATTCAATATTATTCTTCAAAACTCGGGATATGTTAATGCATGAAATGCTCTAAAACTTTAATATAAAATCAATTTCCAGGCAATAATTTTTTCTTACCTCGTTAATAATTCATTTTATTTCAGGGGAGAGAGGCCACTAAAAACTTCGCAGGATTTAATTCATCAACTAGAGGTAGATTTAATTTCCATTTCATGCTAATACTGTAGAATAAAAGTTGGGCTAAAAGTTGGTAATAGCTAGTTTTCTAAATGATTTAATGTAATTTTATGTTTACCTGTGCACACAACACATGTATACTATAGATGGTGGTAGAAAACTAGAGGACTTGCAGTAGCAATTTTTGGAGCCTTTTGGGGATCTTATTGGAAAAAAAACCTTAAATATTATAGGGATAAAGTAGAATGGGCTTTGATAGTTACCAGATGCAATATTAAGTTTAAGTTTTTCCCAAGTAGGTGAAAATATCCTATCAGCAAATGAGTATCTCTTATACTGCCCTGAATGCGAGGAAAGGTTTTTGGCTTCTTCATTATTGAATTGGATGAATGATATTGATGAAATGAGATAACACATAAGAAAGCATCTGTCATAGGGTTGAGACCATTACAGTTCTCAGTACATGTTAGTTTCCTTTTCTTCTTCCATATTCCTGATGATTTAGGGCATTCAGGGAGAGACCATGTACTGACACTCACCCTTCTGCCCTACGTGTCTCATGAAACTCCACATAGGCCTTGCTCTAATTCTCCTCACTTACCTGGAGGTTTAGATTGATAAGTGGATTACAAGAGTCCTTTCTTACTTCCCCTGACTCTCTTGTTAGTCTGTTTGCCTCTCTAGAACCAAGGGCATTCTTGCATTTGAAATTTGAAATTTCTATCACTTTATCAACTTTATGTATTTTCCTTTGGCATTCCCATGTGCTTTCACCTGAGCCTCTTCAGGAAAGGGATTTCAGCTTGAGAGGATGATTGTCAACAGAGTCAGAAGAATTATAGAAAATACTTCATGTGGAATTTTCTGTTAAGTTGACTATAAGTGAGTTTTTCCCTTTTTAAAAAGTTGGAATAGGGGCTTCCCTGGTGGTGCAGTGGTTAAGAATCCGCCTGCCAATGCAGGGGACATGGGTTCGAGCCCTGGTCCGGGAAGGTCCCACATGCCGTGGAGCAACTAAGCCCGTGCACCGCAACTACTGAGCCTGCGCTCTAGAGCCCACGAGCCACAACTACTGAGCCTGCGTGCCACAACTACTGAAGCCCACGTGCCACAACTACTGAAGTCCGCGTGCCTAGAGCCCATGCTCTGCAACAAGAGAAGCCACCGCAATGAGGGGCCTGCATTGTTTTCCCTTTTAAAGGATAGGGAAGGATGCGAAGGACTATTTGACCTTGAGATCAGGTTATCCAATTATAGCAAGGCTGTTGGAAAGGGAATTAAAGTTAACCTTGAAGTTATTGCCTCCTTCTTCTTCATATGTTTTATCTAATTTATTACCAAGATCTATTATTTTTCTTCACAAATCACTCTCAGATTTGCCCTGTTCTTTTCATTCTTCCTGCTGCCACCTAAAGCTCAGTCTTCACTTCCCTGGTATCTCTCACCCTAAAACATTCTGTGTACCATTTAAAAATAATCATCCCGCATATTCTAAAGTATTTTTCAGTATTCTTTCCCATCATCCTCTTCTCCTCACTAAATTGTATAATGTATGGTGAATAGTGAAAAAATAATCCCCTCAAACGGCTGGTTGAAGAATATGTATAGGTGACAAATTCTATCTTGCTGAGCTGGAAGCAGCAATGTTCTAACACTTTTGACCTCATCTAACCCTTTTGACCCCATGTTCCAAGATTCAGCACCCTCTTATAATTGGGGATATTATGAGATGAGCTTCGGATCCATCCAAAAGCCCAGGCATAATTTTTGTGGCTAAGCATCAAATGTCTTGCGATCCTGCATGGTAATTGGAGGTGCCCCGGTGTAGGGGAGCCACTGCAGGGACTGATTCTGCACCAGGTCTGGGAAAACTGCTTCTGAATACAGTTAAACTCTTGTGTTTTCAGGGATACAACAAAAAACCACAGAAGTTCCATGACAGACCTTTTATGTTTAGGTTTTATTTTTTAAATTCTGTATGAAAATTATCCATGAGTGTATTTCTTACCAACTATCTAGACGACATACACCTAACGTAGTGATGTTTTTCCTTTCTACCCGGTTTTTGCTGAAGAGGGTTTGAAGCTTGCTTCGAGTGTGCAAGTTTTCTCAAAACAGGTAATGCACGTATCCCTGCCTGGTGCTGGTGGTGATGTCGTAAATACCCACTTTGAGGGTATATTATTGAGGTATAAAGGTACTTAAGGTTTAAAAGATGGAACTTCATTGGAGTTGTTATAACTTCCTTATTTACATTTCAGCTGAAAGATGATGATAAGCGTATGCTTCTCCTGGAAATAAACAAGCTTGTTCTTCTATGCCACCAGCTCCAGACAGTAACTGACACCCTTGCAGAATCAAGTGTTTCTAAAGGTAAAAGGGAGGGTGGGACATTCAGGAAAGCACTTGAGAAACTTTCACACTTCTTTTTTTATTAGGTTAGCTTCCAGTCCCTTTTTCTTCAAATAAAGTGTTAATACCCACAGAAGAACAATTTATTTCCATTTTTCCTGCCTTGACTGCAAGAACCATTTATCATCTGCAGTTACAACTGACCCCAGGAAGCGGTAGGTTCACCAAATAAATTAGCTTTTTGGACGTGATTAATACCATAGCACAGAGCAGCTACCCTTAAATCCCAACATCATCACCTGACTAACTAGGGCACAGACCCCTCAGAGTGAAGGGCTTCTATTGTTTGTTTTAGGGAGTCTGAGTGCAAAAAAGTAGAGTGCAAGGAATTGCAAAGAAGGGGGTTCACTGCCACTATTTGGTGCCCTTTGAGAGACCCCTAAACCGTCTGAAATAGAACAGGTTGACTTTCCATCCATTCTTCCTGGGGTTCCATGAAATTGGCATGAGACTTGGGCAACAGTCCCTGCTTCTGAGTTCTGGGACCTTAGGTCATCAAGTCAGCTCAGATGCCTTAATCTACATACCCTTTGAGATCCCTTAGAAGAAATGTTTACCATTTTCAAACTAAATAAATGATAAAGTCTTTTGAGGGCCTCCTTATAAGAATTTGATTTGCTTGCTTTCTGTCACTATGGTTGATAAGAGTATTACAAAGACAAGAGGCATAATGGCTATTTTGATCCAACTTCTCTCATTTTGCTATAAACTGTTGAAGAAGGTAAGATAATTTCTCTATCTTAAACTCACATTTAAAAAATTAGTCTAGGGCTTCCCTGTTGGCGCAGCGGTTGAGAGTCCGTCTGCCGATGCAGGGGACACGGGTTCGTGCCCCGGTCCGGGAAGATCCCACATGCCGCGGAGAGGCTGGGCCCATGAGCCATGGCCGCTGAGCCTGTGCGTCCGGAGCCTATGCTCCGCAACGGGAGAGGCCAACTTAGTCTAAAGGAAAATGCAGAAGAAAATAGATACTATTTAATTTTGCAATTTTTATTTTAAGAGTAAAGCAGAAACCAATTGTCTTAATTCTTTCCAGCTTCAAATGGAAAACAACCGATGGATCTCAGTTACAAATAAAGATTCTGTGGACGGTAAAACTTGAGAAGCTCCTGCGGTCAGATCTCTGGAACACCATGTGGCAAAGCTGACATTTTTAGAAAGCAAACGATCCTGTATATTTCAGAAATACAACAATTTTGTAAAGAAAACAAACTGAAATCTTGCTTTATTTTCTGATCATGAAACCGATTGTGAAGCTTTCTGACAACTATAAATGCCATGGTGGTTGCTATATTTCTAATTGAAGTGTGATTTTAAATGGGACATTGCCATGAATAGTGTTCTTTAAAAGGCAAACCAAATATCCTTACTGCCTTAATGACAATTTAATCCAAAGAAGCTATTTTGAAAATATGCTCACCTTTGGCACATTTGACCCTAACTTCCTATTTTTTTAAATTTAAGCTTATCATCTGGGACACTAATTTGCAGCAGAAGAGACACAGTAGTCTGGGTGATGCAGGGTTTTCCTTAAACCTGTGGACTCTTCTTCAATCCCTCTGTCCACTGAGTATGACTGGGCCTCTGCTGTCTCCTCTGTCATAGATCATGCATGCCAGGAGCACACGTTTGTTCTCTAGTAAGTGTTTCACAGAGCACAGGAAATCTGTTTTGATGCATGTCCGTCCCCCACCCAAAAACAGGGTCATGGAGCTCACTCCACGGAATCCTGGAGGAACTCACTAGGAGATGGTTTTTGTTCTTGCTCTAGCATAGCTGGCCTGTCTGCCCTGGATATTAGCTGGAATCCTAAGCCTATCTTACTGGCTTGAAAAGCAGTTTTTGTACTTCTCAGTAGTAACTGATGGAGCAGAAGATAGAAGACAGAGAACACTTGAACTAAGCTGTTCAAAATAATTTCTGAGTAAGTATACATATGTGCCTTTGGAATATTCATTAAATAAATGACTTTAGTCTTTTTAATTTTAGGGTTTAAAGCTTTTGTTTTTGTGGGGTGGGTTTTGATTGAAGGATCTGGTTATAAGTTCTGTCCTTATGATGTAGTATAGTTAACTTTGTTTTTTGGGGCTTGTATCCCAGTGCTTTGAAATGAAATGTATTTTGAAATCTAACGGGACATGTCAGTTGCCAAACGGCAGTAGTTCTATAAGCTCGTCTGATGATCATTATCTGAGTCAGCCATCACAGTCAATATTCACAAGATCCTGAAGAACCACAGTGCTACGAATTAGCTAGTCAATATTTTATTGAAGGAAACTTGAATTTACTGTAGGCCTCGGAGAGAAAATGGGATGCACCCAGCTTGGTTATGACCTTTATAAAATATTTCTTTATAAAAATCATCAAACATGATTTTTATTCCCTGAAACCAAAATATTCTTTTAAATTACAATGGAAATAATGGGAGAATGATGTGAGGTAATGTTATATGTAAAAGAGATATATAATTCTTTTACTATCTTTAGTATTTTTGTTTTATGACACCTTTGGGAACCCTTTGTGCTACCTGAAATGGGGACTTACTGGTTTGTGCTTACACTTTCAGCTCACAACACTATCAGAGTAGATGTTTCTATAGTTACTACCTGTATCATGTCTAGTGGGTTTACTTAGGGGAGAGTTAGGGTTAAAAGAAGTTTCCTTGTGAGTCAAAAATAATTTAAAATTTTTATTTACAAAATATTTTACATACCTCAAATGAGAATATTCTCTTATTTAAATGCAAGTAGGGGTGGGGAAGGGATAAGTTTTGACTTGAACAGCAAAAGATGATGGAGAACTAAAAGAATTTAAATTCAAGGATAATGGTTTTATTTAAAAACAGAAATGTTTATATGTATGTATATGTTGCAGCCCTTAAGGAAAAATAACAATTTTAAAAGAAGTCCTTTTATTTGAAATTCAATGTAAACAAGTATACAATTTTAAACTATGAATTCAGAGTTTTTTGTTTATTGTTTAAATGCTGTGAAAGCTTTTGTTCTGTTCGAAAGCACCTGTGTCTTTGAATTCCAGGAACTTCTCGGGAACTTCTTCGCTGGTGACCCTGTAACTAGAGCGTGAGACTGAGTGACCACAAATGCACATGTTACTTCATACCGCATTATAATATTGATACTTCCATGTTAGCAAAGCCCCTTTCAAAGCCTTTTCATGTGTCCCTCATTAAGAAGCCAGTGTTACAGTGCTACATTGTTCAGAGTTGAAGGCCAACCCATAGACTTAGAGAAGGTACACTCTACACCCTGCCTCTTCCCGGCAACCTGAGGAAGGCAGTTGGGGCAAAAGGGGTGGGACCAGACGTTTCGGTCGTGTCACACTGAAGCAGACTGGGTAAGAAAGGCCAGTTGTTGTTTTTCAACTTCAAAGTGATGGAAAATTGAGGCAAAAACAATAACCATGACATAATATTCAAACAATTACATCAAAACCTAGTATTTACTAATGGGTTACAGGATGATGGGTAAATTATTTTTACTTTCCTGTTTTTTCAAATTTTCCTCAAAGTGCTTTGTTTGTTGGTTTTCAATCAGAAAAACGCCTCTCACTTGCCAGTTGTTAGAAAGAGAAAAGCAAAAGAAGAGCAGAGTGAGTACATGCGCAGGCAGATCTGGGAGGTTGAAGACAAAATGGAATCAAGGCTTGTTATGCAAGATAAAGAAGGAAAACTAGGTCAGGTTTTAAGATCAGGCCTCCCTGCAGATAGCCCGGTGTGAAGGACGCTTCAGCGCCTCTGGTTCTTCCTTAGTGCACTAACTTCGTAGGCCAGGTAAGGATAAGAATGCCCTGTTGTTTTTACTCAATCTTAATCCTCATGAGGTAGCTGTTGTGGCATTGATGCTTTTCACCACGACTTCTTCATACTTGTTTTTGTGTCAGTAACCCTTCTGTTATGCTTTTACTTTCCTCAAACTTGGGCAACACAACTGCAGTGTAGCCTTCGGTGGATGGCTAGAAGGGAAATAGAATACTTAATACGGTCAAACGGTTAAAAAAAAAAAACAGATAAAAAGTATGTGGATGGGATCTTACTTCCCCAGACCCTTTTACCTTCTCTTGAAGAATAGATGGCTTATGGAGAATGCTTTCATTCACTTCCATCAACCATCCTCTAACACAGCTATTTAAAGAAAAAATTGCTTTGAAGAAAAATATTACCTTCTTTGTTTCCCCAAAATTGTGGTTAAAAAGTAACTCACCTAGACATGGTGTATTCTTCTCCATCAGAGCAGTAAATCTTACACAGAGGTGCAAGTTCTGTTAGAAACTGTGCCCCCTGATAATAAAAGGGAAGAAAAAGTTAATTGATGTACATTTTCACTTTTCTTTGTGAGGCAGCCCTCAGAGTCACAATAGGATATATTCCTGGAACTAGCGTTTTAAATAAAAATGACTTTAAGTACAGAAAAACCATTGATTTATTCAAATACTTATATACTAAATGCCTCTATGGGCTAGGCACCACCCTAGGCTCTAGAGGAAAAAGCAGGCTAAGACAAATGTGATAATAGTTAGTTTAGTTACATAGTAAGAATATATTTTATCTTAACTTATTATACTTTGTATTTAACTGTGCATGAGAAAGCTGCACATAGCCAAGTGTAAAGATTTCAAAAGGGTAGGAAAATCTTACCAATAAGCAGTAATATAAAATTCAACATTATAGAGAATGACAGCAATATTGTACAAAGTTAGTTTCATTAAGATTTCTACCTTATTTTTATATTAGAACTTAACAGAGAAAGGAACTTCTTTATTAGGTCAATCACTAAGACTTTCTGAAGAAGGGATATTTTTCTAATTTAAAAAAATGCAATTTGAGGAATATTTGGAAAACAGAAAAGTTTTAAGTAGCAGATAAGAGTAACTTACCCATTATCCTATAACCCGCTAGCAAATACTACATTTTGACATATGTCTGTTTGAATGTTGTGGCACGGTTATACTTTCATGTACTCCACTGTATGGATATATCTGGGGAGGTTCTGACAAATATCTACTGAGTCGGCCAAAAAGTTCATTCAGGTTTTTCCCTAACGTGAAAAACCCGAGCGAACTTTTTGGCCAACCCAATACAAGGAGGCTCATGGGAAATGGATGCAAGCATGTCTGATGTGTTGCCCTTTTTTTCCCAGGAATTTTTACTGCAGTGAACATCTGAGGTCAAGATGCTGTTCTTTATGGCCTCTTTCCCACTCACAACATTATTAGACAGCATTCAGGTGTTACTGCATGCACTTCGCTCCTCTGCCTGTGGGTACTTCGTTTCAAAATACTAGTCAGTGTGACTCCCCACTTTTAGGAGGAGGGGCTGGGGGCTTGTCCCAGATGGTTTGTCTACCACTGGCTCTGTGTCAGAAAGAAGTGTCTTAATCCCTTTTTGTCACCTCCCATGGGAGAATAAATGATGAGCAGTGCTGAGATGTGATCAAAGCTTATCTACAGTGGGTTCCATATGCAGGTCCCTCTCTGTTCCTCAGAAGTAACAACAGTGTTACTATTTTGGACAAAGATTTATCACAGGAAAATCACAAGCACTAACTGTTTTACTTGCAATTTGTAGACTTTTAAGAATGGTCTATGCTTTTTAAAGTCCACTTGCTTCTTGAGTGAGGAAAAATCAATAATTATAAGGCAGGTTATTAGGGGCCTTCAGGACTACAAAGGGGAGTATAAACAAGGGTCTTCCAGAACACTGAGGGTAATTAGCAGAAACTCTTAGTATGTACTCAGTAAATGAAGGATCTAAATCACCAACTGAAACTTTCCTATCCAGGGGGGTTTGTCAGGATAGTTTAGTATGGTAATGAGTTGTCCTTGGTGTGATACCCTCCTTTAACAATAAAATGTCCATCCTGCCTAAAGGTGTAGAGGGCAGAGGTAACATTTTCTATAACTAAACACTACGTGGAGGATGAGGGTGTAGCTAGATGTGTATTAAATTGGCAGTGATTTAGGAATGGGAAATGATACGAAGCAAATACTGTATATTTTCTCAGGTTGATTTTTTTTTTCACTACCTCAGGACTTTTTTTACTTTTAAGTTCACATGTGAAAATATACGATAAAGAAGTATTGATCACCTAAATTTTATAGAATTCGAAATACTGGCTTAACAAAACTAGAAAGGACAAGACATCTTGTTATATTGGTATTAGAGTTGTTCTTTCAAAGGCCCAGCTTCTCCATCCTTCATCCTGGAGATGATAGGGATGGTGGCCCAGAAGCTAATATGACAGATAATATACCTTCTGAAATACTTCATTTTGGGGGCCTGAGAATTTCTTTAGAGTTTACGTAGTCTTAAAGTCATCTCTAACTGCCAGGGAAGTATGCTGAGCATACATTACTGGGTTCTAAGACTGGCTGGCTCTATCATTATTATGATAATAGATGATTTAAGTAGAGAAATACAGGAACATACCCGCTTAAATTTCCCAGAGACTTTGTTCTGAAGTCTGCTACAGTTGGTACTGATTTGATAGGAAATGCTTTTAATTGCTTTTCCACTTTGAAGAACTAGATGGGATCCTGCCAGTGTCGACACATATTCTACGAGGAGCAAAAATTGATCCTGTATTATTGCGTGGTATGATTCTTCCTCCTATAACACCGTATTCCTACTGGCACAAGAATAGCTGAGCTGACATTTGTTTAGTCAGCCTATCATTTCCCCCCATTTTCCTCTGGCTACTATTGTAGCTTAACTGAAGAAAAGAATGCAGTAATAAAAATGGAGAAAATGGGACTGAATTTCCTTCCCCCAAAGGGAAGAGTACCAGAGGTGTTTAGACAGCACTGAGGAGGAAAAGAGAAAAGTAAGGCATGCTGGTATGTACAGGATACCATCTGTGCTTCTACCCTAGCCCTCTCCATGGGCTTAGGCAATTCAGTGGTTAGGCACAGGCTGCTTACTTGAGGTAGTAGCCGACTGAGGGTGTGGTCCTCCATTTGGATGTTTGGGTAATCAAGTTTATTTGTTTAGCGTAGGCACTGCAAGACTCATTCTTGTCAACCAAACTCCTAGTATAAATAATACCATCTCAGTACAGTGGAAGATAATCATTTAATGAATATTTATTCAATACAAGACCATACCAGGCTACAATGCCAGAAAAAAATTTTTTTGATAATTTAAAATTCCCAATTTTCTTACCGGTTAGAGTGTTGTAGTATACAGTGGTCCTCACAGGGTTTTCCTTTGACATCTAGAAGAAATGAATGAGTCTGATGGCTGTTGAATCAATATTTACTACCACTGTCTAGTACTTTCTTTGGTTCATAGAGGTAGTTAATTATGAAGGTTGGACACATACATCACTGGTATCCCTTCATTACTCAAAACGATATACCTAAAGGCTTACCATAAAGTATTTAAAGATATCTGGTCCAGATGGAATCCTTCATTCAATGTTAAAATGATGATTAACTCTTTGCTCCACCTTTTTTTAATCCTCACGTTAAAATGAGTACAATCATTATTTCTATTAGAAAAAAAGTGATTAGTAATGTATTCTTTATTTAATTTAGTAGCATGTTTTGTTGGTCGATTTTAGAGAGACGAACTTATCCTGGTTCGCCCAGGACTGTCCTGATCTTAGCGCTGAAAGTAATGGATTCCGGAAAACACCTCAATCCAGGGTAAACCAGACGGTCGGTTACACTAAGTCTGGCTAATAAAACGTATGCTATTGTAAAATATTTCAATATTGTAAAAGATGAGTACACCTCATATTATTCCTAAATGAATGGGAGGAAGTTGGGTTAGAGGAGGGTCCCCAACGATGCTCTCATCACTGATATTTGCTGGGTACACAAAGCTATACAACAGGATACCTACTTCTAAGTGGCAAATGTGTAATACCAGCGACTTCCTTTAAGTAAAACTGTTAGATTCTGCTTTCTAAATGACTCTACTCTAACCCACCCTCTTCTCTCCATCCCTATGCCTCTACCTTAGTTTAGACCGCTACCATTTAAATCAGTTTATGTATCGCCTCTTCTTGGAGGACTGAGCCCCTCAAATCCCTTTAGGCACTCATGGAGATTGCAACCCAGCTCCTGCCTCCCTCGGGGATCTCACCTTAGTCTACCATCTTCCCGCAAGCAACCCAACCTCGTGAACTCGCACTGCGCTCGCCCTACCCAGCATGCACCCTGCTGTTTTCCACGTCTTTGCAAATGCCATTCCCTTGGCCTAAAGGGGAACAGAAAGATCCAGTTCCTTCTGACTTAGGGAGGAAGCGCTGGGGAGGGCGCGTGTGGCTTATGATCTGTCATCATAATCCCTATACTGTCAGACAAATTGGGCCCAGAGGAGACTATTATTCTCCACTTACCCGCTTTGTACCAGCGAGTGAAGTAACGATCCACAAGCGACGGCACGGCGGGCTCCGCAGCCAAGGCGGCCTCTGGGGTCTCGGGCTCGGTAGCCATGGCGACCTCGGGTGCTGCAAACCCCGCCCCCTGGGGACCTGTACTCTTCCTCCCGCTTGCCACGAAGGAAGGTGTCTTTCCGGCGTGTAGCCCGGGACACGCGCTGTGCGCACGCGTGCTGCTCCCCTGGCTCTGCAGGCTCCACCTACCGGTGCCACTTACTGAGCTTTGGGGTCTGACGTCAAAGCGGGGTTCAAACACAATAGGCTAGTCAGTAGGATGTAGGGATAGGGGGCAGCGGCCAGCGCCGCTCCTCACAAATCTTTGCGGGGCGACGAAGAAGGCAGGCTACAGCCCCCCTGCCTCGCGGCGTCACTCCCGCGCCGCTCGGCGCGTGTCGGGGGATCTTCGCTTGCGAGTGTTTCGCCAGTCGCCCTCCGCCCGGCTTCAGCCACTACCGGAGGGGGTGGAGCGGCCCAGCGGCTCGGAGACCCAGTGCGCGTCGCGAGAGCTCAGAAGCAGCGGACAGGGAGAGGCCCGTGCGTAGCCCTGGGCGGACGCACCGCTGTTTGGGGGTCCTCAGAGCGCGGCGTAGGTGAGCGTTCGAGCGACCTAGCTGGGGTGGGGGCACGGAAACGGGCCCTGTCCGCCAGAGGGTGTCCTGATGAAGGGGACTCTTTAGCGCCCAACCGCTGCCTGCTGCTGGTCTGGGAGTGAAGTGCGGCTTGACCACCTCTGCCCTCCTTGAGTCCTCTTTCTGCAGACTTGCCGCCTGCTGCACCCGCGGCCATCAGTGGGCTCTGCGCGGCGCGGCAGGAGGGGGAATGACATGCTGCTCCCCCAGCTGCACACTTACCCAGTCTCCGGATTCCTTGCAGTTGCAAACCATACCGCCGAACCAAGATATGCACCAATTAAAGCGCAACAATGCATGATAGAAGGTGACGGTAGTAGACAGAAGTTTAGGTACTGTGCTGCGAGTCCCTTCTCGCATCTGCAAGTTTTCCTTGGAGGTGTTGTCCCCGTGCATTTCCATGTAACGTGGTATCTTATGTGGCCCTCTCCCCCGTTAAGCTGTGACCTCTGAGGAGGCAGTGACTGTCAGTCATCTCTTGTCCAGACTAGCACTTAGCAAGTGCTCAGTCGGTATTTGATGTAGGCCACAAACCGGATCGTAGGATTTCGTACTATGTAAAGGATTCAAACCGTACACTGACAGGCAGGGCAGTAACCAGTGAATAGTTTACTGTGAAAGTGTGGGCAAAAGGGAAGCAGACACACAGTTTCAGCTTGGAGGACAGAGAAAGTAGGAATGCCATGTCCCCAGAGGGGAAATTAGTTTGGTGGAGAATAGCAGGTACTTCATTTAACAGGTTGCATTTGATGTGCTTTTGAGAAATCCCTGTGGTAACAGCAGGAGGTTGAGAATGTGAGCTTAGTGTTCAGTTTAGGGAGGGTCAGGGCTAGACATTTAGATCTACTAAGCATATTAGTGATCTGTTTGGTACTTGTGGTCATGGGCATGATAATTAGCCAAGAGGTGGATGGATGAAGGAGCAAGGGAAGAAAGTAGAGGCGTTGTCAGAAATTTCAGAGAGGATCCAGAATTGATCTATGGAGTGGAGAGATCTTTAGCGCATTTAAGGGCTGAGAAAGGGTGATTCATTTGAGGGCAGGGGAGTTTGGAGATTGCAGATGTAAAAGAAAGGGTACTGATAAGCCAAGGTCCTGGGGGAGTTTGGAGGGTTCTCCTTTGCTGGTCTTGAAAAAGAGTAGAACACTTCTGAGAAGGTAAGGGAATAAGGATGATAGGTGTGAAATTTTAGAGAAGTTCATTTTGAGGCTGGAAGGGTTGGGGAGGAAGGAGATGAATGATGAGCTGCCCTTGTGTCACCAAGTCTAAGCTTGTACTGCTCACCACACGACAGGCCAATAATCGAGAGACGAGTTGCTGGGGCAAGGAATAATGACTTTATTCGGAAAACCAGCAAACCAAGATGGTGGGCTCGTGCCCCCAAAGAACCATCTTGCCTGAGTTAGAATTCAGGCTTCTTTTATACTAAAAGTGGAGGGAGTAAAGTCAAACATTTCCTGGTTCCCATCAGCCTCCAGAGGGTTATGTGTTAATTTCTTCCTCCCTGCAGTCATTCACAGGTAGGCCTGGTCAGGATGTTTCTTGTGAGCTAAACAAAAGTATTTTAGCTTAATGCTCATTACCTGGGAGTCAGGGTTTTGAGAGTTGGGTGATTATGTATAATTTAAGCTTATAGGCTGCATCCCTTTAGTGATTAACTTGTAATGGAACACAAAAGGTTCTTCCCTATTACACTTGGCCGGGGATTTTGAAAGCTCAGTGATTTGAGAACTCAGGTTGTTTGATATGTTTGTCAGTCAGGGTCCAGTCAGGAAAGCAGAAACCACACAATATTTCAACATAATTTAAAACGAAGAATTGGTTAAATAGCTGCTGGAGGAACAAAGAGCAAAAGGGAGCAGTGAAGTAACTAGAAAAGTAAACTGATGGAAGAAGTTACAACACTTAGCTAGGTCTGAGGATCAAAACAAGGGAAGCCATTGGGGTTATCATGACCTAACCTTGGAGGAGAGGCATTATAAAGCTGGTGTTGATAACTCTGGAATTCAGAGGAGGAGCTCCATGTTACTAGATTTCAGGCACCTGGAGGGGAGCACCTGCCTGGTTAGTGCTGGTACCTCTGGGGTGCTTGTTATCATGCTGGTCATGGGAGTGCTAGAGGCTGGGACCAAGGGCCCCTGGAAGGATGAAGGCCCATTGCTGGGGCGATATTGACTGAAACAGCAAGGTAACAGGAAAAAGGGAGTCCCCCTCAGCTCCTTCTGCCTTTGCCTTCCAAATTCTTATGCTGGGGTTCACGGACCCCAGAGCTCCACGGATTGTTGGTGAATAGAATCCAAGTTCACAGGGAGACATTTTGATGCTCTGATCATGGCAACAATAACAGCATAATTATTATTAGTTAAACCAGGATGAAATACACCTGGTCTTCTGTCGCCTGTTTTCATCTCTTGCTACTCTGTCCCGTGTTTACTCCCCTCTAGTCAGACATCCTCTCATCTCAAATCTACCCATCCTCTCAGATCTATGTCAGTGGTCATCTTTATGTTATTTCAAGATGAAAGATAATGCAATTTTTATATGCTTTCAAAAACCCAAGCTTTCTATATAGAATTAGATCTAAATAAAAAAGTCTTCATGGTGTAATACAGGTTCGAATAATTTCTAGAAGTTCTTGAATATAAATGTCATGAAAGCTTACAAGACCATTGTTTGCCTTGATTCTCTTCCTCGCTTCCACCATGTGTGGGCTTGCCTTCCCCTTAACCCACATTTTATGTTGTCTCACTCATACTACACTTAACATTTTATCTGCTATGTAGTATAAGGGTTAACTCATGTTTATACTTTCATTGTCATAAGTATGAAATGCAAGATGAGAGAATTCACCTTGGATTAAGGTGACAAGAAGGCCAGTGTGGACTGTGTAGTTGTCACCCCTACCATAAGTTAGGGACTTCCAATTATAGTATAAACCTTAAAGGGGTCTGGATATAAATATACAGCACGTTAACTTTTTTCTTTCCCTCTTAGATAATTTATACGTTAAAACAAGTCTGATTTTGCCAGACCAAAGTAGATTTCCTATTGATCGTTCTTTTCTCAGCTTTTCTATTGCCCTGGTGAAAATCAGGCCGGGAAAGTGGAGTAATGTGAAGTAGTTATATCTGGTTATCAAGCTCCTCGACTTGTTGGTCATCATTTTGAAGTATACTGTTGTAATTTCATAGTGTCTTCTTTTCTCCCTGAGAGCAATAAAAGCTTTTCTTTTCTTTTTTTAAAAACAAATATTTATTTATTTATTTATTTGTTTATTTGGTTGTGCTGGGTCTTAGTTGTGGCACTCGGGCTACTTAGTTGCAGCAGGCGGGCTCCTTAGTTGCAGCATGCAAACTCTTACTTGCGGCATGCATGTGGGATCTAGTTCCCTGACCAGGGATCGAACCCGGGCTCCCTGCATTGGGAGTGCAGAGTCTTAACCACTGCGCCACCGGGGAGGTCCCATAAATGCTTTTCTTTATTTCTATGTTTGATTTCAATTTTAATATTTTAATGAAGATATAGAGCCAGAATATAAATAAATGTAGTTGGTGGTATTAAAGTAATTTTATTTTCTTCAACTGCCAGGATATATATGTGGATTTTTATATTATTTTGTAAATCTGTCAAGTTATGAAAACATCCTCATATGCAAAAATAAAGTGTTTTCTCATTCATTGCATTCTTCTCAACTTTCCTGCAGAATAACTGATCTTAAATCTTTTTTGAAGAGAAAACTCTGAAGAGAATCTTGCCTCTTTCAAAGAGTGAGACCGTAAAATAGATTTCACAGCCTCAATTTGTAGACCATAGATTTACACAATTGACTATGTTGCTACCACTCATCTCTGTGTGGGTTCAGATTAGATCTTTTTTTTTTTCCTTTTTTTTCTTGGTTATTCTAACTTCTCTGCTCCCTGAATCATTTTGCTTATATTGGAGTGTCATTTATCGCTACTAAGCTGTTTCTATTTCTCAGAGAAATAAAAGCTTCATCCAGAGATATTTGTATATATTTAAAGCAGAAAATGACACACCATTGTAAAGCAATTATACTCCAATAAAGATATTTAAAAAGAGAGATATTTGTACTTTCCTTTCAGGAGTCGCTTCATCATGAGAAATCTAAAGTTATTTCGGAGCTTGGAGTTCAGGGATATTCAGGCTCCAAGGAAACTTCAGTACTTCTCTCTCTGAACTGAACAAGACACAGTGCTCCTTGGCTCAGAACATGGACTGATAGAAGTAGACCCTGTCACAAGAGAGGTAAGTTACTGATGGAGGATGCTAGCACTTGGCATGACTCTTGACTTGTCTTTTTCCAAACTTGCTTCCCCAAATACTATGTCCTTTAAATCTTTCTGAATTTATGTCCCGCCAAATGAATACTCCCTTCTCTTTATACTGATGTCATATTAGGCATAACTTAACTAGTACCCTGTCTTTTAGTCTGCTTCCGTTTTAATCTACGTTGGCAAAACTCTGACATTGTATTTTGTGGGGGTGCCCTACTTTTTACCCTTTCTACCATGTAAATACTATCTATTAACAGTTCTTAAGTGGGAATGCAGATGAAAATTTCCTGTAGGGCTTTTTAAACGGTTTCAGTCACCATCTCATGCCAACTAAGTCAGAATCTTCACTTCTGGAGCTTGAGCGTATGTATATTTAAAAGCTCTTTAGGTTGATTCTGATATCTTCCCTTAATTATATTTTGCTACTAATGTATTTTAGGTGATTACATTATTAGTCCCCTTTCCCCATACCGTGTCCATTTTAGGAAATCATAGTTATCAGCTTCATGTTTTATTGGATATTTTCAAAGATACCAGGCTTTTACGTTTGCGTGCCACAAAGGTCATATTAACTGTGTTTTGTGTTAAAGGTGGTAGTGTTGTGATATTTCTCAAATGAAAGTTTGGGTTTTAATCTAGGAAAAAACATTTTATAAAGCTTTTATATTATAAAAGAAACATTAAAAAGTATTTCTGGAAGTGTTGTGAATTGTTTTTGAAAGTAGATTGACTTAATTTGCATATTTGTTTGTGTTGGTGAAAGGTGAAAAATGAAAAATGACACTCCTTTGGTGGCAGAAGGCTTTCTCCCAGAGGATGGAAGTGGCTGCATTGTTGGTATTCAGGAGTTGCTGGATCACGAGTCTGTGTGTGTGGCCACAGCTTCTGGAGATGTCCTACTTTGCAATCTCAACACACACCAGGTAAGTGGAAGAGACCAGTGAGGAGGAAATCAAATGCCTTTTTTTGTTTCATGTCACTAGTTTTTCGTAGAAGTTTAAATTGTCAGGAGCCATAATATTTAAGCATTTTGCAAATTAAAGTCTTTGCATTATATAATTCTTTACAGAAAATTGTTGGCATGGCTTTAGCTATATTTCAGGATTCTTCTAAAAGTCAGTTTTGTCTAGTGCATTTATTAATTAGAACAATCAGAACATTCCAAATAAGAACTTAACAAAAACTCAAACCTGGCCATTCTTGTATGGTATAGCTCATCTCTTACTAGAATCTGATCCTGAGTTGTAACCTTTATTTCTCGATTTATGAAGTCTTTGAAGTGTTTATATGGCTTATGTTTTCTTTTATGAATGCTGAGTAAGCCTCTCCTTGATGGCTAACTTTAAGAGTCCCTGAACTACAGGTGCTAAGGTGATAATGCTATCATTATGTGCACATCTTGTGACTACCAGAGAAGATAGATTTCAACCATTTGCCTCCTTCTCTACTTAGCATAAGGCTTAGTTTCTGGATTTCTATCCTCACCTTCATGACAGCTTTTTAAACTTTGTTGATTACTCCCTTAGTTGTGATCTCTTTAACATGGATGTATCACAAGTCATATTACTAATCATAGGACAATAATAGCAGCTGACATTTATTAAATGTTTACAATGCGCCAGGCACTTTTTCAAGTGTTTTTCACGCAAAATTGTATTTAATCTTCACTACAACCTTATGAGGTAGATTGTTGTTTTTCCATTCTTCAGAAGAGGAAATTGAGGCACAGAGGGCTTAAATGACTAGGCCAAGGTCAAACAGTTATCAGGTGGGATTTAAACCCTGGCAGTCTAACTCTGGCACCTTTGCTTTTAACGGTTCCATTTAGTCAAACAATAAATCTTGTTCTCAGTTCATGGTGATAAATATCAAAGCCATCAAGTATAACTTAATTAGTATTTCTCACATTTAAAAGGTATGCTTTTACTTTCAAAACATTTTGTAGAACTTTTTCCTAATTACTGAGCTCCTCCAATCCATTGGTCTCCACCAGATGGTGCTGATCCTCCATGTTTGTGGCATCACAGTGTCTGCAAGACAGAATCCATGTTCCTTATTGTGCCTTATAAGACCTTTCACTATCTGTTCCCCAAATTCCGTTTTAGCCTCACTTCCCACCCTCATCATTCCTGTGTGTATATATACCTTATGCTCTAGTTGCAGCTGATTTTTAACTGCTCTTTTTAACTGCACATTTCCCGCCCCCCAGTCTCTTCCTTCTAGCCCTATTCCTACCCTTCAAAGCACCTCCTCAGAGAAGCTTTCCTGGACTCTCCGGGGCCGTTTGTCAGTCTCTGCTCTGGGCCCCCACTTAATTCCCAGAGACCTCGGTTACATCCCTAACCCTGCTGTAGAGGCATCTTTTATCTCTCTTTTAGCTCCTTAACGGGAGGAATGGAGTGGCCATAGTCACCTCCAGTCCCTATGGTCTGTATCATGTCTGGTCTTTTAATACCTGTTACTGAATAAGTGTTCACTGAATAACTTCACCTTTGTGTGTTTTGTTAATTGTTTTGATTAAGGTCATAGTAAATATTTACTGAGACGCTTATATTTTCATATCTCCCTTAACATTTTGAAATGTCTCTCTCAGCTGGAATGTGTCGGGAGTGTAGCCAGTGGTATCTCTGTCATGAGTTGGAGTCCTGACCAAGAACTGGTGCTTCTTGCCACAGGTAAGCATGTCACTGGTCCCTAATTCTTGACTTTTATAAAACATGACTCCTAATATCTCACAGGCTTAAGTTTTAGGGTGCTTAGGTTTCAAAAAAAAAACATTTCTTGGAACAAGGATACCAGCATGATAATCTATAGGGAATGTGGTGGTTTTGAGTTAAGTTTTACTTCTTAATATATTGTTTTTAAAAGTTGCTGCTAAGGTCCATAGTTATGGTTTAAAATGTCAGCAATATTTAATCTACTCTAAGAGGAAGAGTTGCTACATAAAATAAACTGATTCTAAGAACTGCTCTCCCAATCCAATTTTTTTCCCTTAAGTCTTTTCATTCCAGATGAGTTTCTGCAAACTAGCACCGTGATGAGGTATACATTTGAAGAGATATCTTGCTGACTAAATCGTTGAAGTTAGTGGAGGAGGGCTATGTGGACTTTAATGTTAGCTTGACATACATAAATAGCTGAGAATAAGCACTAGGTGACGTACCCAGTCAAAACTTCTTTATAAAAATGAGAGTCAGAACATTTTGAATAAATTCTGTCTTCCCTGTTTTGACTATAAGCTCCTCCACTCCAGCTCAGTAGCTTCCAGTGCTGTGGATACTTACGGAATGGCAGATTTGCTAAATGAGAACAAAATCATTCTTGTTTGTGCTCCTCCAAGGTCAACAGACCCTAATTATGGTGACAAAAGAGTTTGAACCAATCATGGAACAGCAAATCCACCAGGATGATTTTGGTGAAAGTAAGTATAGCTTTGTTTGAAACATTTTGTGACTTGTCTTGCACACTAATAGGCACATCATAAGCCCAAAGAACTTAAACCCCTACTTAATTCACTGTCTGATAGCCCAGTTCCTTTAGTTCATTCCAGATTTTAAAAGGCATACCTCTGGTGCCTCTCAAAGTCTCAGAGTTGGCTTGGTCAATAACTTGGGGAATAGGGATCTGTGCTTAGAATCACCTGGGTAGTTGTTGCCCAAACCCCAGGACAGGCTTAGCCGGGGTGTTTAATGGAAAGGACTGTACTAGCTAGAATAAGGAGAGCATTTCTGAGGTACAGTTTTGGGGAGAAGACAAGAGAGGCAGGATAGAGAGCTGATTTTTGTTCCTACTGATTAGACCTGAATTTTCATGGGACCCGTCATACTGTTTTCTTGCTAAGATCCAGCTGAGGTGATATGGGCATTAGGCTGTGGAAGTATTGAAGAGGAGAAGAGTCCTTTCATGGGAACCATCATATTGTTTTCTTGCTAAGATCTAGCTGAGGTGATATGGGCATTAGGCTGTGGAACTATTGAAGGGGAGATGCTTATTGAGTATAAGAAGCTCTGGCCAACTTGGGGGCACCAGGTAGCTGGCCTGATTGAGGAGAAGGATAGGGGAGATGGTATTTTAACTTTTGCTGAGGTCTAACCTCATGACTTCTCCTTCTACTAAGTAAGAAATCATTTAGAAAGGTGCTACTCATTTATTAATTCAAAAATAATTTGTTCAGAAATAATGTTTGAGTAGGTAGTATGAACCCAGCAGTGGGTTTGGTGCTGTGGCTAATTCATCTTTTCCCTTAAGGAGTCAATAATAACAGGATGTGCAGGTATTAGGGTAGCATAAGGAGAGAAAGGGAGTAATGGGGACGGAAGACTTCCCAGAAGAGGCCGACTTGAGCTGAGTTTTGGCTGATTTGGTGTTGGGTAAATGAGGGTTGAGGGTGGGGGGGTGGTCCAAGCAAGTGAATTAGTTCATTCCAAGGCAGGGATGTTTCACAGAAGCCTTTGACACAGCATGGCCTATTCAGGCAACTATGAGTACTTCAGCATTACCTAGTGACAGGACATGGATGTGGAATGAAATAAAGGGGAGGGATTTTGATTAAGTTTGATAGGGAATTTGGACATTAAGTTATAGGAGATCAGTCATTAAAGGTTCTGATGATGCAAGATTGATTGATTGGTGGAGAGGGAAGAGGCGAGACAGGGTTATCTGGTAGGAGGTTGCTACAGGAATCCAGGTGAGAGATAAAGAAGGTGGGTGTGGGACTAGAAAAGGGAAAAATGCAGGAAATTTTTGATTCTCAATGAGGATAGGAGTACATTTTTTGGAATTATGGGAAACTTTTTTTGAATATATGTGCATGGTTCCCCTCCTGCCCTAGCTAGTTTGAGAAGTACCAGTTTAGAAAGTGAAATAAATAGGCTTTGGGTATGTAAGGTGAAGAAGAAAGTTTAGTAGAACTCTAGCCAGAAGCTCAGGTGGTGGAAATAAAGATGTCAATATCTGAGAGGGAAGGTGGGGGAAATGCTGGTCTGTAAAGGGTGGGTGATGAGTTCCTTTTTGGATTTGTTTAAGGGCCGTATGGGATCACCAAGTAAAGCAGGTGAGTAGAAGGGGCTGAAGCTCAGGAGAGGCCAGAACTGTGGACTGGGTGTCATTGGCATGTGGGGAATCTTTATAGTCTTGGGATTAGATGTGCTTGCTCAGGGAGCAGGTATGGTGCTGGATCTAGGGCCCGGGGTGGGACTCTGGGGCATCCAGCTTTGAGGATAGTCATAGAGGTAGTAACCAACACATCTTTGCATGGGAAAGTGCTCTGGACCTGGCTCATTCCACCGACTTTTCCATAAGAAGTCTAATAGAGTAAATCAAAGGAGAGGGAGTCCAAGTCAGGGTCTTAGGTCTCAGAAATGTATTTGTCAGTACAAAAAGTCACTCTGTGGAATGGTGAATAGATATTTTCCTTCTAACCGGGGTGTCGACAAACTTGTTCTGTAAAGAACTGGATAGTAACTGTTTTCCGCTTTCAGGCCATATGGTCTGTGTTGCAGCTACTCAACTTTTTTTTTTTTGCCGTACGTGGGCCTCTCACTCTTGTGGCCTCTCCCGTTGCAGAGCACAGGCTCCGGACGCGCAGGCTCAGCGGCCATGGCTCACGGGCCTAGCCGCTCCGCGGCATGTGGGATCTTCCCAGACCGGGGCACGAACCCATGTCCCCTGCATCGGCAGGCAAACTCTCAACCACTGCGCCACCAGGGAAGCCGCAGCTACTCAACTTTGCTGATGTAGTATGAAAACACTCAAAAGACAGTACATAAAGAAGTGTGTTCCAATACAAGTTTATTTGTAAAAGCAGATGCAGGCTGTAGTTTACTGATTCCTGCTGTAACTCCACCACTTATTATCTGATCCCACTGGAAAAGTTGTCTTGCTTTGCTCCTTGACCCTTTATCTCTCTGTGGAAACTTTCGGATAGAAGCCCAGGGGTCTGCACCAGGATAGGCACTACTGTTTGTATACAGCAGCAAGGTATGCTTTGGGGTACTACAATACTTGGATGTGCCCAAGCAGAGCATACAGGAAATGGTCATGCTGACCCATAATTTATAGGAATTATAAACAGCCCTGCATCGTCAGAATCAGCATCAGTTATAGGAAGGAAACTTTGGGTCCTGGATCTGGCCAATGCTTTCAGGGGCATCTCTGTAGTACCTCTTATAGGTGGATGTTAAGTCCTACCTTCAGCAACAGAAGGCTGCATTATTTCAAGCAACTCTGACTTTATATTTCAGGTAAGATCAGCATTATAATTTAGAAAGAAGCCCAGCCTGGAAGGCAGAAGCCCTGTGTTCTAATTTTGGCCTCTGTCACTAGGGGGTCTCGGTCTCTGTCTCTGTGAGTGGTTGAATTCCATAATCATGGTCTCCTCCAACACTAGCAGGGAGGTTGGATACATTTCGTGGATTGAACACTTACAATCGGAATTTTGTTCCCAGCTCTTGTCTTCTTGAGTTTTATGTTTTGTTATCTGTGGACGTATTGCATAGATTCTTCATGTTTCGTTCTCCTTGTAAAGTGGGGATGGATTGCTGACTGTCATCAAGGGAATTTATATACGATGGCAGTAGAGCTCTTTCCAAACTAAGGGCATTTCAACGTCTTCAAAATCACTTCAGCATATAATATGGAACATAGGTTTTTAAAATATTGACTGCTGGTCAATTTATTGAGAGGTCTCAGAGGACCCAACTTCATGAAGAATAGCTATGAAACTGCTTTTATTTTATTTAGCTTATTGGTTGTCTTGCATATTCTCACTCACTTGTTCTCTAGGCAAGTTCATCACTGTTGGCTGGGGCAGGAAGGAGACGCAGTTCCATGGATCAGAAGGCAGGCAAGCCGCCTTTCAGCTGCAAATGGTAAGCTTGGTATGATGGATAAAGAACCTTCTTTGGAACAAATAGAAGTTCTGCTTACACACCAGGAGCTCTTAGGTGTCCAGGTGTTACCAAAAGTGGGGTCCGGCTGCTCGCCACTCTAAAGCCAATAAAGAGGCAAGGTTGGTGGAAAGGAAAGTTTGCTTTATTCCGCTGGATGCCAGCAACCGGGGGGTGGGAGTGTTGGGGGCGGATTTTTGTGCAAAGGCCGACTCCCCTCCCTGACAACCAGTGGGCAAGAGCTTTTATAGGCCGAGGGAGGGGGCTATATGCAGAAACAGTACAGGCAGCTCTGAGAGTCATCTTGAAATTGGTGATGTGGTGGTCTGACCAGCATCACCTTGATTATTAAGTACAGTTAGTCTTTACTTCCAGGGTCGGCTTGTTCCCGTTTCTTTGAGGCCAATTCTTGGATTTGTGGCAGCTTATGTCATGGCCACAGTCTGGTCATCATGTAGTTAACTTCTTCCACCCAGTGGGGGCTTCAGTATCTATAAGACAGTTCAAAGGATATGGCTCAGAATATTATCTATACCCCTTGAGGAGGAACTAAAAAAGTCCTTGACTGTGCTTAATGACTAAACTATTATTATGTAGTCATGTTGGACTGTTTTCCTTTGTTTCTGCATTTTCTCACTTCTCTGATTAAACTTATTGTTTGGCTAAAGGTTTTCTGCAGACAAAAGGCAGGCTGAGGGCTTCCCTGGTGGCGCAGTGGTTGGGAGTCCGCCTGCCGATGCAGGGGACATGGGTTCGTGCCCCGGTCCGGGAGGATCCCACATGCCGTGGAGCTGCTAGGTCCTTGGGCCATGGCCGCTGGTCCTGCGCATCTGGAGCCTGTGCTCCGCAACGGGAGAGGCCACAACGGTGAGAGGGCCGCGTACAGCAAAAAAAAAAAAAAAAAAGGCAGGCTGAGGACATGGGGTGGGGAGGGACCATAGGGTCCTGCTCTGTTTCACAGGTAAAGGGTGTTAATGGACAGATCTCTTCTGCTCTAGTAAAGCTGAAGCTGTTTAGAGACCTTAGGGAATGAGTCATCCTAGAAAGATCCTTTTTTCCTTTCTATTGCCAAGTTGTTTTGTTATTCTTTTTTTCACATAGAGAATAATTATCACCAGTATTCATTTTAAAAAATAAGTCATCACAGACAGAAATGAAACACTCTGTATCCCTTCCTGATACCCTTCCCCTTCCTCCCCAGAAGGAGCTGCTGCCCTGCATTCACTGTTGTTCATTCACATGCATGTTTTTATACTTTTCCTACATATGTATATATTAGTCTTTTTTTTCCTGATTTCTCTTCCTGGATGAAACTATGTTTTCCTTCTTTCTGGATACATTTTGAAGGATAGAGCTACAGGATTTATTGATAATAGATCAGATGTAGGGTAAGAGAGAGAGAGAGAGGAATTGAGGATAATCCCCAGATGCGGGCCCGAGCAAATGGAAGCATTTTGTCTATATTATATGTGGAAATTTCCCTGAGCTGACCTTCTAGGATAGATGAAATCATATACTGCCTGCCGTTACATTTTCCATCCTTACTTTATTTCTGGCTACATTCCGTGTAACTCATATTGTCTCCTAACCCTTCACTAGAGGAAGTTTGTGTATACCACAGGGCGATTTCATTGAGAATAAATCTTGTTAGGCTGCTGTGTATTCCCTACTGTGCAGCTTGTGGCACTAGCACCATTCCGACTTAGCCTATCACTGTAATGTGATGATGGATGTTCAGGTGGTCATTTGTCCCCAACTCCACAGAATTGGCTTCTGTCTTCAAGGCTTTCGGGACGGAGGTGCAAGTGGCACTGGAAACCTTTCTTCTTTCTGTGCTGCAGAATGCGGAGCTTGTTCGTGTTTTCATCACTGCTGCTGGCTTCATCTCCTCTGGCTCTTCCCTGCCCACCTTCCTCTCATCTTCTTAACTCTTCTGTGCAGCGTTGCGAAGTTTACTTAGTGAATGAAGCGCTACCCGCTTAAATTTAGACAAACATAAATTTCCTTGTATAGTTACCTGATAGATTCCTCAGCTCATTATTTTATTTATTTATTTTTTGCGGTACGTGGACCTCTCACTGTTGTGGCTTCTCCCGTTTGCGGAGCACAGGCTCCGGGCGTGCAGGCTCAGCGGCCATGGCTCACGGGCCTAGCTGCTCCGCGGCACATGGGATCTTCCCTGACCGGGGCACGAACCCGTGTCCCCTGCATCGGCAGGCGGACTCACAACCGCTGCACCACCAGGGAAGCCCTCAGCTCGTTATTTTTAATATCTAGATCTGTAGCTCTTTTTCCCTGTTGCTATGCTTGGAGGCCACCTTTTAATGCCCAGAGAAAGATTTTGTTTTGCTTTGTTAAGTTCTTTTCTCTCGATTTCTGGGTCTAAGGGCCCTTCTGGAAGGGTACCTGAGGATTCTGTGAAACTCGATTTCTAGATAGCTTAAACCTTATATAAAAGGTTTAACTTTAGGGCTTCCCTGGTGGCGCAGTAGTTGAGAGTCCGCCTGCCGATGCAGGGGACACGGGTTCGTGCCCCGGTCTGGGAAGATCCCACATGCCGCGGAGCGGCTGGGCCCGTGAGCCATGGCCGCTGAGCCTGCGCTTCCGGAGCCTGCGCTTCCGGAGCCTGTGCTCCGCAATGGGAGAGACCACAACAGTGAGAGGCCCGCGTACCGCAAAAAAAAAGGTTTAACTTTAATAGCCTGAGGCTTGTTTGGTTCTGGGCCATTTAAGGCCCCCAGTAACATTTGTGTTTTTTCCTCTCTTTAGCACGAGTCTGCTTTGCCCTGGGATGACCATAGATCACAAGTTACCTGGCGTGGTGATGGAGAGTTTTTTGCTATGCGTGTCGTTTGCCCAGAGACAGGTATGGAAATAAATTTTTCTTCCTTTTGCTTTGAGGGTTTTCTTTCATTACACCCATGAGGTAACGATGTGCTGGTTTAGGTGTTAAATGAATATAGAGCTAAGAATCAGAAGAGTTCTTTGAGGCTATTTGGCCCAGCCTCCTACCTGTTGGATACAAATTTTTAACAAGATTCATCTAATTGGCTTTGTGAAACCATGACAGTTTTTATTAAAAAGGAAGGTGTTTGGAAGTTCGGACTTGACAACATTTATCACAATGCTTTAAGTTTTGCCATTGTTGTTTTTCTCCCTCTATCTACTACACAGGGGCTCGAAAGTTCAGAGTGTGGGGCCGGGAGTTTGCTTTACAGTCAGCCAGTGAGCCTGTGGCAGGAGTGGGACCTGCTCTGGCTCGGAAGTGAGTGGGAGAAGAAACCTTGTAACTTCTTCCCAGAGAACTTCTTGGTACTAGGGTGGGAGTGGTGGTACCTATTGAATGTAGGTGTTTATAAAACACAAAGAGATAATTACTTTTTCTCATTTGGCTGTAAGCCTGTATCTTTCTTTTTTAGTTCCCTGAAGTCTGAATGTGGTTTGAATAGTAGATTCTGAGCTTCACAGACCTCATCATTCCAAGGCCCACACGTTTTGTAGGTTATAGGCAGGGCCTACATGAAGCCACTGTGTAAAACAGAAAGTGGTGCTTAGAAGGAAAGTTGCAGTCTGTGAATTTCTGTGGGGCAGCAGAGCTTTGGTGAAAATTAGGAAAGGGCTTCCTTTCTCTGCACAAACTCCCACACTAAGGGGACCTGTTTGCTGAGGAACACGTGGGCTGGATTTGGGCCCGATTCACCTGTTGGCCTAGTACCATTGTGCAGGTCACAACCTGCTTGTGATATGTGGCTGTCCTGGTTATAGATAGAAGAAATATTTCCTGCCTCAGTAGCATCTGTTACAGGCAAAACCTAGGTCTCTAGGTTTTAGACATCTGTTTCCCACCAATATTTGAGTGGCAATTGGATGACAGAGCAAAGAGAGAAATGTATTTGAATTAAAACTAGAGACAAATATAAACAATATGGGGCGATCAAGGTGTTTTCAGTAGATTGAGAAGTCTTTAAAAATACCTACCTGAGTTGCTGAAGTCATATAATTGAAGAAATAGTTCATGGTTTTATAGGACATTATACTGGGAATGGTTTAAATAATTTATTGGTTCTTTTAAAAAGTCATCCAAGTGCAGTCTAAATCTGTGAGTCTTTGTGGGCAGATAGAGCCCTTGTGCAAATCAGGAAAAGGCACTATGTCCTCTGGGCAGATACAGTCCCACACTAGGGTGACTGCTTGCCAGGAAACATGGGATTTAAAACTTCCTTGGATGGAGGCTTTTTGTTTTTGCTGAAAGAATTGTTTCTCTGAATTTCATCTTGTTCTTAGCCAGCTGGATGAGCTTTTGGATGCTCTAACACTCTGGGTTTGCTTTAAGGCCCTCAGGCAGTTTGATTGCATCTATGCAAGACAAACCCAATCAGCAGGATGTTGTGTTTTTTGAGAAAAATGGACTTCTCCATGGACATTTTACACTTCCTTTCCTCAAAGTTGAGGTTAAGGTAGGTGCCTGAATTGTTTTACCATCACATTTAGAGGACTTTCCAGAGCTATAGAGAAGATTTGTATTTGATATGGCTATGTAAATAGAAGCCCCAGAGTAGACAGTAATAAAAATAGTGGCTTCCTATGACTGAATTTTTTTTTACACACCAAATTGTTTTTATTA
This sequence comes from Neophocaena asiaeorientalis asiaeorientalis, assembly GCF_003031525.2. Taxonomy (NCBI): domain Eukaryota; kingdom Metazoa; phylum Chordata; class Mammalia; order Artiodactyla; family Phocoenidae; genus Neophocaena; species Neophocaena asiaeorientalis. The sequence continues at coordinate 70,748 of NW_020173954.1, read as the reverse complement.
AGGAGATTTTGCAGGGAAGAAATAGCATTCCTTCCTCACCCTAGATAAAACACAGAAAGGAAATAAAAATGTCCGTTTTTATTGTTCATTTTGAGAAAAGCATAATTCTTCCAGTGATAAAGATACTTGTCATTTTTAACATTTAAACCTTAAGGAGGTTGTGTACCATTTGGATCTTTGCTGGAGCAGAAACAAATCATGGTAATTTTTAATTGTGTAAAAATTTAAATATATTAAAAGTTGAGAGAAGAGCTTAATGAACTCCCATGTACCTATTACTTACTTTCAACAGATATATACCAGCATTTTACAAAATTATTTTCATCTATTCTTCACTCTCTGGCACACACACACACACACACACACACACACACACACACACTCTCTTTAAAAATATCTCCTAGGTTTTAAATTTTAATCAACAGATATATACCAGCATTTTACAAAATTATTTTCATCTATTCTTCACTCTCTGGCACACACACACACACACACACACACACACACACACACACTCTTTGTAAAAATTTCCTAGGGTTTCAATTTTAAAAATCATATTTTCAATATTCGTTTCTCTAACAGTTGAGAACATTTTTCTTTATATAAGCACAATTCCATTATCACACCTTATAAAATTAGTAATAATTCCTTAATATTACCTAATACCTCGTCCATATTCAAATTTCCCTGATTGTCTAAAAATGTCACCTTCATTTGGTTAAGTATTTAAACATAATGCATTTTTTTGAAGTCCTCTACATATGATGACAGAGATTTGTTTAATAACTCCATAGGTTAGTAATTTACAGCTAGGGATCAACTCAAGTGTGGGATTATTTGACTTGTGAGAGCAGGGAATTTAGCTATCATAAAGATTTTGAGGTAAATACGTAAAGGCCAGTGACAGGTCTTTTTTCCCTACTAGGTTAATGACCTTCTCTAGAATGCAGATTCCACCGTGCTTGCAGTATGGCTGGAAGACCTTCAGAGGGAAGAAAATTCCACTCTAAAAACCTATGGTAAGACAGCTCTAGTATCTCAGCCTTCTGCCCCATAAAATGTAATTGAAAGTAGTAGGCCGTGGAGTTTCTTTTATCCCTTTCACTTAGTCCTATAATGGAATCAAAGATAACTGAGGGGGGTAGGTAGAGATGAGGGAGTGGTTAGTTTTGATGGGAGGGATTTCAGTTATGTATCAGGCAGGGTATCTAAAGAAATAGAATCAGGGTAAGCTGGCTGGTTGGAAATTCAGTGAAGAGTTGATGTTGCAGTCTTGAGTCCAAAATCTGTGGGACAGGCCCACAGTCTGGAAACTCGGACAAGATTCTGTGTTACAGTCTTGAGACAAAATTCCTTTTTCTCTGGGAAGCCTTAGTTTTTGCTCTTAAGGCTCTATAAACTCTTTGGATGAGATCTATCCACATTATGGAGGATAGTCTGCTGTACTTAAAGTCACCTGATTATAAAGGTTAATCACATCTGCAGAATTCCTTCCCAGCAACATCTAGACTGGTGTTTGACCAAACAACTAGACACCATAGCCTAGCCAAGTTGACATGTAAATTAACCATCACAAGTCATCAGTGCTTTCTCTTCATGGATGGTACCAGTGTAGCAAATCAAAATGCTAGCCAAAGGAATACTGTGGAAGTGAAAGAGAAATGAGATTAGATATAAGTAAGAATCTTCTGTAGCTTTTAAATGGTAAATCAAATTGTAAATAAGTATTTTTCAGTGTATATGTAACATGTGAAAGCATTAGAAAATAAAGATGGGAAGAAAAAAAGTCGCACAGGCTTAGTTGCTCCGCGACGTGTGGGATCTTCCCAGACCAGGGCTCGAACCCATGTCCCCTGAATTGGCAGGCAGATTCTTAACCACTGCGCCACCAGGAAAGTCCCCAGGTGATTTTTTTAATGTGTAGCCAGAGTTGAGAACCACTGACTAACCAGGTGTTAATGGCTGGCCCTGTGATGTGCTCAGGATAAAAGTGTTGCTGCAAGAACAGCCACAACATCTGTCCTTACAGAGCATGAGCATGTAGTCTAACTTAACCCAAAGCTAGGTCAAAGTATTGTAGTAGCCTTGTTCTAGAACTAGGTTGGATTTGCTGTGATTGCTGAGTTAAGAATTAGTGATCAGGGAGATGTTTAAAGAAAAGAAATTCCTTAATATAATTAAAATCTTCATTTATGTGTGTCACCTGTTTAATAAAGGTTGGCTTTGACATGATTAGGTCTTTTTTTTTCCAGGTTTATTGAGATATAATTGACATGCAACGTGTACATTCAGGAGGTACAATGTGATGATTTGATACATGCATATACTGTGAAATGCTTGCCACAGTAAGGTTGATTAACTCATCCTTCACTTCACATAATTACCATTTTTGTTGTTATGGTGAGAACTTTATTTTGGCTGCGTTGGGTCTTCGTTGTTGCGTGTGGGCTTTCTCTAGTTGTGGCGAGCGGGGGCTATTCTTCCTTGCCGTGCGCGGGCTTCTCATTGCAGTGGCTTCTCTTGTTGTGGAGCACGGGCTCTAGGCACGCGGGCTTTGGTAGTTGTGGCACACGGGCTCAGTAGTTGTGGCTTTTGGGCTCTAGAGCACAGGCTCAGTAGTTGTGGCACACGGGCTTAGTTGCTCCATGGCATGTGGGATCTTCCCGGACCAGGGCTCGAACCCATGTCCCCTGCATTGGCAGGCGGATTCTTAACCATTGCACCACCAGGGAAGCCCGGTGAGAACATTTTAAATCTACTCTCGTAGCAACTTTCAAGTATACAATACAGTATTGTTAACTGTAGTCACCACGCTATACATTAGATCTCTGGAACTTGTAACTGAAGGTTTGTACTCTTTGACCAACTTCTTTCTGTTTCCTGCACTCTACAGGTTTTGGTCTTGTTCTTTTAAGGGTAATTGCATGCTGATCTCCCTTGGACATAACTGCATGCAAAACACCTGGAAGAAAATAATAAGCGTCTTAAGCGTAATACAACATAGTGATGCTAGTCTAGTGCTCTTGGATTGGGTGTTTTAATACTTTTAATCTAATTGCCAAGTTTTCTTCTTTCTAAGTCTTTATGGAAAAAAAAACGACTCACTAAAGCACTGTCCTATGGTAGGAGCCTTCCATCATCATGATCATGAAGTGTGAAGGTAGAGGCAGAAATGAACACGTGTGCTTCTGACCTTGTTGATGCTTAATATTTTGTCCTCATGAAAAACTATACTTTAACAATTATTGTTAATATTATTATCTTAATGAAGAGGCTGAGCAGAAAGGGTCATTTGAAAAAGAAAAGGGTGTCCTCACCCCTCTCTAGCAAGTGTTACGAAGTCTGGTCCTCTGGCCCCTGCCTCTGATGGCCTCCTTTTCATTTTCCCCTGCAGTTCAGCTCTGGACTGTTGGAAACTATCACTGGTATCTCAAGCAAAGCCTGCCCTTCGGCACCTGTGGGAAGAGCGAGATTGTGTCCCTGATGTGGGGCCCAGTGACCCCATACCGGCTGTATGTTCTCTGTCAAGGCTGACATTACCTCTGCTATGACTGGCACTGGGCGAGTGACCGGAGCTCAGGAGATAATTTAAGTGACATGGCAAATGTGGCTGTTGTTGATGGAAGTAAGGAGCTGAAAAGTGTGTCCATGGGCCTGCAAGGGGCCTGAGCCAGGAGCCTGCAGATGTGGTAGTTTGACTTAAACAGTGCAGGATTTTTATTTGATTGATTATTCTGGTTGTTTGGTTTGTTTTTACTTGTTTTGGTTTCGATTGGATGGGAACACCCTTAGGTGAGGCGTGTACTCCCCTGAGGACCATAGTCTCTCCTCTCCCCCCCACCACATCCCTCAACTCCCTTTTCTACTACAACCATGGCCTTTACATATTTACTTGTCTGGGCTTTGAAGACATTGACATTTCTGACCCTGGGTGGAGAGGAAGACAACAGTAGGCTTGTGGCATTGGTGTGTCAGCCTTGTCTTTGTGCCCTGACATAGCGTTCCGTTGACTCTCACACCACTCCATTGTGTTGCTTTGTTTTTTGATATAATGCTTGCTAATTATGTACCTTTCCAGTATCTTCAGTTCAAGTCACAGACATCTGCCTAGTACTCGGATTGGATTGGTGTTTTTTAATTAGGTTGAGGGTTTTTGTTTAGTGAGGGGAAAGAAACTAGGGAAAGTCAGTCTTTCCTGAATAGACAGTTTATTTATTGCTGATGACAAAGGAAAACTTGCTTCTAAGATTGTAATGTGAGTTGGTGTACTAATTTATGTTCTATGTAGTGATCATAATACTGATTTTACAATCATATGTTCTGTAGGCCCAGCAGTACTTTTTCAGGGGTCTCAGCTTTGCTGAGACCCAGCAATACTCTTCAGGTGGCTCTCCACACAGGTTTAAAGCTAGAACTCTGACCTTTTGGCCTGCTTGCCGTGGTCCCTGGCACCTGAAACTCCAAGCCCCGTGATGGACTGCTATAGGCCTGGAGGTGACAGTAGCCAGATATAGACAGAGCTCTGACACTAACTTTCCTCCTCTACACTGTATTTAAGCTTATTCATGATAAAAACACCAACAATTACTTTTAAGAATCACTGTATATTTTCTCCCACCATTATTAGTTAGTGGTACTGTGCTGTTCAGTTGCCTTGTTTTACAAATTGAACATCCATGTGTCTAATCCTCTTTCTCTCTCTCATGCAGACAGGGTATTGGTGACAGTCTTCCGGCAGTGTGGTTCCACCTCCCATGTGCACCTACCGACTGCTGCTCCCACACCCTGTAGCTCAAATCATGTTCTCCACACACCCTAAAAAGAGTAACGACCTCTCTGTCCTAAATGCCAGTAACCAGATTTTTGTTTATAAATGTGGTTTGTTCAAACACTGTTATCAGGATGTTCTGAATCAAATCTCTCCTACACAAAAGCAAACTATAGTTTGGTGTTGCGTTGGCTCTAGGGCTTCAAAAAATTTTGAAGTTTATAATTAATATCATTATTACTGTGATGTTTAATTGACTTGTAGGGTTTTTTGTGTGTTTGTGTGGGGGGCTTCAATCCTACTCTGGCTAATAAGAACAATTCTTTTTGCTTTGTTGAACTTGAAGGGTTAGTTATTTAAGAATAATTCTCAATCCTAGAAAGAACGTAGTATCTCATTACATCCTTAACATGTTTTACAGTTTTCATTGCCATTGCACATATCTTCAGTTGATCTCACAGCTTTCCTAGGAGCTATGTCAGAGGTGGAGTTTTTCTGTTTTATAGATGAGGAAACAGAATGCCAGAGGGTTTGCAGTCTGCTTGAGCAAGAAAGGACAAGGACCTCTACTTAGGTGTTTTAGCGTCTAATCTAGTTGTCCTTCCACAGTCCCGTTGCTCGCAGTTTCTAGTTGCTTTCCTGATGTACTTGGAGAACCTGTAATTTGTGAATTCTATGGTTGTGTCGTAAGTTATACTGGCGCATGGCAGTGGTAGGCTTGTTTTCAAATAAGGTTTGAATTCTCAGCCTGAAAGGTAGGCAGAAATTTAAGAAAGAGGTTGAGATGTGGTTATTTTCTAGATTGCTTTATTTGTAAAGTGGATTACCTTCTAGAACCCATTAAATGCAGGACCCCATATCCGTGGTATCAGGAAAAATGTTTGTAGCTTACTATGATAGTATTTGCATTTTTTTCCCCCTAGGTGATAGTCCAAGTGTAGACTCTGCGGTGAAACTGGGAGCTGTGGGTGGAAATGGATTTAACATTTCTCTTAGAACACCTCATCAGGACAAGAGATACATGTAGGTTGTTCTTAGTTGCCTTGGAACTCTGGGCACAGAAGCAGCCAGCATTTAGTCCTAAATTCAGCCAACTGTTATTATCTTATCCTGTGCCTTTTGCTCAGTGGAACAAGAAGTAGATACAACACCTGGGCCCTGGTTTTTCAGCCTGGTTGGGGAAGTCAGTTACCTATATATCTGAATGTCATATATGCTGATGGGTGGCAATGGAGCATAAGTCTTAAACTGACTTAGAACCCATTCCCCCACCATCCCTGGGGGGATTTTCAACAGGGAATATCCCATGGGAAAGATGGAGATGCAGATGATAGATCACAGTGCATTTGCCTACACAGATGAGGATACATACATTGTTAATGTGCGGCTGACCTAATGCAGTCTCTAGTTTGTCTCATCCTACAGTGCAGAACTTTTGGCTGCTGTGTTGCGAGGCTCTCAGGTTGGAAATCAGAATGCATTTTCCTATGGAAATGATAGTATGAACAGTTGGATATAATTGAATACCTCAGGTACATTATAGGCATTGTAAAATAACCCAGAAGCCAAATTACTAATTATAAGTCCATTTCTGTGAGAATCCAGAATTTGATTCTGTTCTGTTTATCTCTTGCGTCTCCGTCCCTCCCACCCTCCCTATCCCACCCATCTAGGTGGTCACAAAGCACCGAGCTGATCTCCCTGTTCTGTGCGACTGCTTCCCACTAGCTACTGATTTTACATTTGGTACTGTATATATGTATGCGCAACTCTCTCACTTTGTCCCAGCTTACCATTCCGCCTCCCTGTGTCCTCAAGTCCATTTGCTAGTAGGTCTGCATCTTTATTCCCGTCCTTCCCCTAGGTTCTTCATGATCATTTTTTTTAGATTCCATATATATGTGTTAGCATTCGGTACTTGCTTTTCTCTTTATGACTTACTTCACTCTGTATGACAGACTCTAGGTCCATCCACCTCACTACGTATAACACAATTTTGTTCCTTTTTATGGCTGAGTAATATTCCATTGTATATATGTGCCACATCTTCTCTATCCATTCATCTGTCAATGGACACTTAGGTTGCTTCCATTTCTGTCCTGGCTATTGTAAATACAGCTGCAATGAACATTGTGGTACATGACTCTTCTTGAATTATGGTTTTCTCAGGGTATATGCCCAGTAGTGGCATTGCTGGGTCATATGGCAGTTCTATTTTTAGTTTTTGAAAGGACCTCCGTACTGTTGTCCATAGCGGCTGTATCAATTTACATTCCCACCAACAGTGCAAGAGGGTTCCGTTTTCTCCACGCCCTCTCCAGCATTTATTGTTCGTAGATTTTTTGATGATGGCCATTCTGACTGGTGTGAGGTGATACCTCATTGTGGTTTTGATTTGCATTTCTCTAATGATTAATGATGTTGAGCATTCTTTCATGTATTTGTTGGCAATCTTCTTTGGAGAAATGTCTATTTAGGTCTTCTGCCCATTTTTGGATTGAGTTGTTTGATTTTTTGTTATTGAGCTGCATGAGCTGCTTGTAAATTTTGGAGATTAATCCTATGTCAGTTGCTTCATTTGCAAATACTTTCTCCCATTCTGAGGGTTGTCTTTTGCTCTTGTTTATGGTTTCCTTTGCTGTGCAAAAGTTTTTAATTTCCATTAGATCCCATTTATTTATTTTTGTTTTTATTTCCACTCTTGCTGAGTTTCTGCTGAAAGATCAGCTGTTAACCTTATAGGGATTCCTTTGTGTGCTATTTGTTGTTTTTCCCTTGCTGCCTTCAATATTTTTTCTTTCTATTTAATTGTTGATTGTTTGATTAATATGTGTTGTGGCGTGTTTCTCCTTGGATTTATCCTTTATGGGAATCTCTGTGCTTCCTGGACTTGATTTACTATTTCCTTTCCCATATTAGGGAAATTTTCAACTGTAATCTCAAGTATTTTCTCAGTCCCTTTCTTTCTCTCTTCTTCTTTTGCGACCCCTATAATTCGAATGTTGGTGTGTTTAATGTTGTCCCAGAGGTCTCTGAGACTGTCCTCAATTCTTTTCATTCTTTTTTCTCTATTCTGTTCTGCAGTCTTATTTCCACCATTTTGTCTTCCATGTCACTTATCTGTTCTTCTGCCTCATTTATTCTGCTGTTGATCCCTTATAGAGAATGTTTAATTTCATTTATTGTGTTTTTCATCATTGCTTGTGTGCTCTTTAGTTCTTCTAGGTCCTTGTCAAACGTTTCTTCTATTTTCTCCTTTCTATTTCCAAGATTTTTGATCATCTTTACTATCATTACTCTGAATTCTTTTTCAGGTAGACTGCCTATTTCCTCTTCATTTGTTTGGTCTGATGAGTTTTTATCTTGCTCCTTCATCTGCTGTGTGGTTCTTTGTCTTCTCATTTTGCTTAAATTACTGTGTTTGGGGTCTCCTTTTCACAGGCTACTGGTTCGTAGTTCCCGTTGTCCGTGGTGTCTGCCCCCAGTGGTTGAGGTTGGTTCAGTGGGTTGTGTAGGCATCCTGGTGGAGGGAACTAGTGCCTGTGTTCTGGTGGATGAGGCTGGATCTTGTCTTTCTGGTGGGCAGTTCTGCCTCTGGTGGTGCTTTTTGGGGGTCTGTGATCTGATTATGACTTTAGGCAGCCTCTCTGCTTATGGTATTTTGTTCCTGTCTTGCTAGTTGTTTGTCATAGGGTGTCCAGCACTGTAGCTTGCTGGTCATTGAGTGGAGCTGGGTCTTGGCCTTGAGATGGAGATCTCTGGGAGATTTTCACCATTTGATATTACGTGGATCTGGGAGGTCTCTGGTGGACCAACGTCCTGAACTCAGATTTCCCACGTCAGAGGCACAGGCCTGCCACCTGGCTGGAGCACCTAGACCCTGTCATTCCCTGAGATCCGACCTCCGAAGCTGGAGCCTCAGCTCCCAGCCCCCACCCGCCCTGGTGGGTGAGCAGACAAGCCTCGCAGGCTGGTGAGTGCTGGCTGGCACCCATCCTCTGTGAGAGAATCTCTCCACTTTGCCCTCCGCACCCCTGTTGCTGCGCTGTCCTCTGTGGCTCTGAAGCTTCCCCCCTCCAAGCCCATGTTCTTAATTACTGCACTACTTTGTCTCCTGGGAACATTTATTTCTAAATTAATGGGAATGATGAGCCAATAACTGAATATAACTATGTTTCTTAAATGTCATTATATGCAATATATTTAATAAATGAATATATTTCCTACCTGTGTATGATTTGGGAGCTGTCTATATAATGCTTAGTAGTTTTTCAAAGAGCATGTACATGGATTATTTCATTTCACAGACTTGAAAGTTTAGAGGACAGATTTAAGGCAAACTAGAAAGCGTGAGGCAATTGAGAATATAGTTTAATGTTTTAAAAGATTGTGGGAAGGATAGCTCTAAGTCATTTAGAGAAGATTTCATGAAGGGCATAAATAAATTACCTTGAACTTTGAAAAAGAGAGAGGTTTAGGATTGCCAGAGAAGGATTGAGAATGTTGGGTGTGGTGGGCAGAAGAGTGTCAGTGAGAACCCGAGGCAGGAATGCTCCTGTGTGGGGCTGAATGTAGTGGAGAGACTGAGTCCAGGGAGAGCTGGTTGAATAGGAAGATCAGACTAGTGCATCAGCTTCTTCAGTGCCCGCTGAGGATCTGCTGCTTGAGCTGAAAGGCAGGAAGTAGCCATTGTGAGTTGCCGCGTGAAGTAGTAAAAACAGGCCCTCCTCCAGTGTCTGAATGCTACAGGAGGAAGGCATTAGTGGCAAAGAAGTCATCTCCCAAACTAATTACTCATTTTGATATGAGATGCTTAGGAAAGGATCCATTCTACTGAGGCCTAAATATCTGCTGGAGCCTGGTTTGAATGCTGGTAAGTGGTAACAATGGAACACTCCTGGGGTTTATTAGTGTAGGACCTGGGGCAGTCAGTTTTTCTTCTGTAGTCAGTTTCTTGAAATGTTCTCTTCAAATCTAAAGATCTCAGAGTATAAGGTACTTAATTTTAAATACTAGAAAAACATATTCTTAAGCAAGGCAAACATTATTTTTGGATTTTCTAGTATTGGGCATTACCTCAGGTTGTGTCCCTCCAAATAAGGAGTTGACTGTATATAAAGTGGTTCATTCTTCATTCAGGAAAATCTCGGTGATGTCGAAGTCTTACTCATGTTTTGAAAATTCTTCAATATTTAAAACAGAATTCAGTTTGAGAAGAGTGAAGATGAAGAAGTAAGCCCACTGAAGCTCAGCCTTCTCACCTGGGTTCAGGAAGACGTTTTCCTGGCTGTGAGCCACAGTCAGTCCACCCCAAGCTCTGTCATTCACCATCTGACTGTGGCCCCTTCTGAGATGGATAACAAGCAGGGACAGCTCAATATTAGGCATTCCAACAATTCCCTGTATTCCATGTGTTAATATGTGGATAGAGTTAGGCTTCTGTCTTTTATGAGCCTAGGACTTTATTTTTGATTTTTACTTCCACTGAGCAGAGTTGAGGGGCAGTGGCTTCCTTTTTAGACATACTTAGCAAGAGGGTTAAGTCTAGTTTTTAGTCATGTCAAAATATAGATTAAAATGCATCAAGAATTGGTGAAAAATAGCACAAATACCAATAGATGAGGCAAAACATTTTTAAGGTGTGTTAAGAATTTTAATTCAGCTTATACTTACATTCCAGCAGAGTAATTATTAGCCTATGAGAATTAGCCACTCTAATTACCCTTGTTAGTTATTAAAATCAATTATGATATCTATATATATGCACTTCATTTTGATTTAGTGACTTCAAAATACTTCTTCTGGCCTCCTATACATTTTGTTTGGTACTTGATTGCATTTATTACTAGAAAGCCTCTTCTATTTTTCTTTGCTAAAATTTCATAGCTCCCTGGCCCTGAGTTTCATTTTGATTCCTGACTGCATCTTTGTCACGTAACAGGTTTCATTAATGAATGCTGTTTTCTGTATTACAAACCCTGTTGTGCAGCAGATAGCGTTGTCTGGACAGCTCCGAGAAATCCTCAGGTTACCAGTGTCAAAACTCGGCACCTTAGGCGTACATTGATAGTAATCCCCAGATTCACATGTAATTAAAGGTCTACTGGTTAGCTTGAAATTCTGAAAACCGTTGTTGCAAAATTAGGAACCTCTCTTTATTGTATACATAAAGCATATTCCAAATGCAGTCATTAACTTCATTAACTTGAATGATAATGCTTCATGTTTTTAAAAAGTATTTATTTTTGATTTATTTTGGCTGCGCCAGGTCTTAGTTGCGGCACACAGGATCTTTTCTAGTTGTAGCATGCGGTATCTAGTTCCCCAACCAGGGATTGAACCTGGGCTCCCTGCATTGGGAGTGTGGAGTCTTAACCACTGGACCACCAGGGAAATCCCAATAATGCTTCATATTTTTAAGAAGGTTTTGTGAATATGTCTGGATGCAGAATATGTGCTAGCTGCATGCATGCAGACTTAACAGGGCTTCCTTTGGAAAACAGAGCAATTTACATTAGAAATGCCTAAATTATGCATGTTTCTACTACTCCAAATTTGAAGGTTTTTTTATCATTATCTTGTAAAAGGTAGATGCCGTCATCTCATTTGCTGTAAAGGAAGTGAGAAGTCATTTAAAATATATTTCTGCTGCTTTGACTTTTGTTTCTCAAAAAAGACTGTTTTGTTCATGCAAAATGTTAATGTCTTTGATGGATATGTAGTCCCCCAATCAGCTTATAGCTTACATTTACTATAGCTTGTGCTTTGTAAAAGGTACTCTTTTAAGTGCATTTCCTATATTAACTCACTTATTTCTCACAATACCTCTCTGAAGTATGTACTGTTTGGCGCCCTCATTGTACAGCTGAGGCAGCTGAGGCACAGAGCAGTTTAAGTAACTTGCCTGAGATAACGCAGGTGGAGCCAGGATCCAGTTCTAGCCATTGCACCTCCAGAGTCTATTCCCTTAACTTGTCAGATAATTTATCCTCCCCAAATTTGTGGCATTTTGGAGTTTTTGGAGATTTGTTAAGAACTCTTTGAATAAATGTTAGCATTGGCACCATTTGCTTTTATCGTACCTCTTCCACTTCCTTTAAGACATGTCTACTCTTGGTTTGTTGACTCAGGAAAAACTAAAATGGCAATAACAGATTCCCCTCTTCCCATTAAGGGAGACCCACAGGTTTCTATGAATGAATATAATAGCAATAGAGGTATTAAGTGTGCTCACTTTCCTACAGATTCACTGCTTTATTTAATGCAGTAAATTGAAATAAGTTACATAAAGTTTCTGCCAGAATAGGAGTGATGACCTCACAATGTAGACACCTAGTTTATTGACATTGTGGAAAATAATGTCATGTGACAGGTAACTGCTTTACTTGGGCTTGCGCTTGCAATAGTTTATCTATTACTGTGTATATACATATGGGTGTGCATTTATTATATTTATGTTATATTGAAATAGGCAGTGCAGCACCAAAGGAAAATTATACCTTTTTCTGTTTTGCAAAATCAATGAAATGTCAGTACTTTTAATCCTGCAGAATCACCCTCTCTGGCTGTTGAACCATGGAAGAACCCTGGTGAATTTCCTGTTCGATTTCCTTATCTGTGCGCACAGACCGAATTGGCCATGATTGGAGGAGAGGTAAGTAAACACAAGGCAGAAAAACTTACCACTTAGAGCAGTGACCCAGAAAGTGATAGCATTAAATAGAAAGAGTGTGTGCTTTGGAGGTGGACCTGAGTGTCCACTAAATCTCAAGGCAACAATGAGAAGTTACTGTCAACAATGAGAAGTTTCCTGAGTCTCAGCCTCTCAATCTCTGAAATGGGATTAAGAGATTACCTGGCATGTAGTAGTTAGTTGATTCCTTTCCTTGGAAGTATAAATTCAAAAATAGAAAAATGCAACTGGCAGACATTTATCTCCAGTTGTACAAAACATTCAAAGTTAGTTTTATAAGTAACTTTTGGGGACAACAGAAATGTAATCTTGAAACTAGTAATCAGTAGGTTATCATTCATCAAATATTAGAATGCCTATAATTGTGGCAGATGGTAGGACACAGTGGTTACAAAACCAAACAGCTGACTAATTCCTGCCCTTCTGGAATTTTTAATCTATCAATACAGGTATGGCTGTCCCTTCTGATAGGAGAATGAAGTAAATGAGCAGGGCGTAATGGTAGAGAATAGAGAAGTGTTTGAGGCTAGTTAGAGGATGGTAGCTGTGAGGATGGGGAGACCAACTTTTGGTGGTCTGGGAAAGCCTCTAGGAGGTGGTGGTGTATGTGCTGAGTGTGAAGAAAAAGAAAGCTCTATCTCTGAGAAAGGGAGAGTGTTCCAGGGAGGAGGAACTGTACCTACTGTGAGCTTAGAAAGAGCTCAGCTTATTCAAGGAACCTAATGGAAGCAATGGCTAGACCTTAGTGATAGGCCATGGGAAGGAGTGTGGCTTTGCTCATTTAACATAGATTGGGAAACTGATGATTTTAATCAGGGAGTAGTGTGATGTGCTTCATGGTTTGAAAGGTTATTCTGGCTGCCCAGTAGAGAGTAGGTTGAAAGGGATGAGAGTTGAAGTGGCTGTGACTGGAGGCAGTGAGGGCCGAAAGGTGATATGTTTGAGACATGCATAGGAGATAGAAATGGCAGGGCTTGCTGATGCACTGGATGCGCCATAGTCCACTTTGCACTAGACCAACCACATCTTAGGCATCTTAAGTCCCCATTGCAAGGACCTAGATGTGAAATCATAGGGCAATGGAACCATGTAATAGAAAAGTTTGGTTTAACTAGTTTGGTTAGAATTGTTTGTAATTTCATATTTTATTTCTTTGTCCTTGGCCTGACTGACAGATGTCGCTTTTTCATCAGTGACACTGAGGTATCAAGGCTTGTTCTGACACTGGATCTTTCTCAGTCTTGGCTCCAGGTAATATAGCTAACTCTCCCCTTTGCCTCCCCGACCTTTTGTAGGTTGCTTCAAATATCACATCATTTGCAGTATATGGTGAGTTTTTATTGTTTAACGACTCATTCCCATACTTGCCACTGTTTTTGCCTGAGAGATGCTTCATTGAAAAGTAACTTTTCAGTGTATGAAATAGAAAATAGTCCCTGCTGTAATATTATTTGTCCTTTGAAGTCTTGATGACTTAAGATTGTTGCATACAATTTGTTGCTGTTTATCATGGAGTCCTAGACTGGAGAAAACTTTTCAAGTTCATTTACTTAGCCCCTAATCTCAACATAATATCTCAGTTGAATCACTCCACACCAGTTAGCAAAGAGGAGGTCCTTCCTTAAGCAGCACATCCTAAGGTAAACAAAAATTTTCAGGAAATTTTTTAATGTAACTAATATTTTACTTTGAATTACCATGTAGGCACCAAACTGGCAATATGCTCAATCTTCTTTGTAATCTTTCTTTTCTCACTGTGGCAACCCTCTATTGTATATCTGAAGGACTCCATCTCATGGTTCGTAGGAAATCGGCCGCACTTTTTTCTGTGTTCCATGCCCCCCCCACCCAGTGTGTATGTGTGTGCATGCACACAATTTTCTTATGAAAATAAAAATATCCCACTTATTTTCTTTGCTTCTATTGATAACTTGGAAACAGGGAATCTTTCACTGATACGATCATAGCTTTATCAGTACAAGAAGACAGAGAGAAGCTGCCCAATCCTCCCTGTGTTTTCCATATCAGTTGAGAAGTTGTGTATGGGCATGTGCATGAGGGCTCTGTGAGAGAGCACGAGATTCTGGGATAAGGTTGTTTATCAGAGGGGCTAATGGTCTTGAGGCTGAGTGAGAGAGCAGTGTGGCTTAGTTGTTAATTGCTTCCTTCTACTTTGGATACTCTGCAGTTTCAGCTGCAGTTAATGGAGAGTGGCTTGTCCTGTGTCTAATGGGGAATCTCTGTGGAAGGTGGAGAGGGGTTCATGCATTGTCACTGTTGTGCCCCAGGACACAAAGCTTATATTACAGGTAAGCTGATTTTTTCAGGCTATATTTCTGATAGTCGTTTGGCAGTAAATACCAAACAGAATTCTTGTGGATTATATTTTAGGCTCTCTTACCATTTGTATTAATTTATTATAAACCTTTCCTTGCTAAGTTCTCTGTTAGCTTTATACAAAGGAATGTTAATACAGGCTCTGCCCAGTAAGGCTAAGAGGGAAACTTCTCTTAAAAGTCAAAATAGGGCTTCCCTGGTGGCGCAGTGGTTGAGAGTCTGCCTGCCGATGCAGGGGACACAGGTTCGTGCCTAGAGAAGCCCACCCCAAAAAAAAAAAAAAAAAAAAAAAAAAAGTCAAAATAAATTTTAAACACAACTAAATTTTGCCAAAAGTATGCTCATTTGACAGTGTTGTGTTAGTTCTCTAAGAAGAGTTAGGTAAAGTTGTATATCCTGGGTATTTAAATTTTTTTCTATTTAATTAAAAATGTTATTGATTTGATTTATTTATTTTAAGATGCCAAGGGGAAACTTAGAAGTTATTCATCATCGAGCCCTGATTTTAGCTCAAATTCGGAAGTGGTTGGACAAGTAAGTACCATGTATATGATTAGTTAGCTTATTGTTATGACTTATATGTGAAGACAGCAAGTATTCCATTAAGATTTTTAAAACTTAAAAGTCTTTAAATCTTTCATTACATATGTCTTCAGTCAGATTCTCAGAGGTTCACTTTTTGTCACACTTTGCTTCTTATATCGTATGGTGTAATAGACATCCCTAGCAGAAGGAATCATGAGGCTCATTGTATGAAACAGGGCTTCCTAGCCTAAGGGGAACCATATGGGCTTTAGATGGCCTGTGAACCCAGGGAAATTTTACACCATCCTGTGTCTCTGTGTATTTGTTCGGGCAGAAGACACAAGGCTTTCAGCAGACTTATAAAAAGGCCTGTGACCCAAAAATGCCTGAGCCACTGTTGTGAAGGAAATGATCCATTGTTTGAATCTCTGAATTTGGGGGAAACTTTATACTGGAAAGATGTTTACTAATATTTTGTTTAAAAAGAAACTAGACATCTACACATGGAACAACTCCTACAGAACACCTACTGAACGCTGGCAGAAGACCTCAGACCTCCCAAAAGGCAAGAAACCCCCCACGTACCTGGGTAGGGCAAAAGAAAAAAGAATAAACAGAGACAAAAGGATAGGGATGGGACCTGCACCAGCGGGAGGGAGCTGTGAAGGAGGAAAGGTTTCCACACACTAGGAAGCCCCTTCGCGGGCAGAGACTGTGGGTGGCGGAGGGGGGAAGCTTCAGAGCCGCGGAGGAGAGCACAGCAAGAGGCGTGGGGGGTGGGAGCAAAGCGGAGAGATTCCCGCACAGAGGATCGGTGCCCGCAGGCACTCACCAGCCCGAGAGGCTTGTCTGCTCCCCCGCTGGGGCAGGCGGGGCTGGGAGCTGAGGCTCGGGCTTCGGTCTCGGAGCGCAGGGAGAGGACTGGGGTTGGTGGCGTGAACACAGCCTGCAGGGGGTTAGTGCACCACGGCTGTTTAGGAGGGAGTCCGGGGAAAAGTCTGGACCTGCCAAAGAGGCAAGGGACTGTTTCTTCCCTCTTTGTTTCCTGGTGCGTGAGGAGAGGGGATTAACAATGCTGCTTAAAGGAGCTCCAGAGACGGGCACGAGCTGAAGCCAAAAGCGCGGACCCCAGAGACAGGCATGAGACGCTAAGGCTGCTGCTGCCGCCACCAAGAAGCCTGTGTGCAAACACAGGTCCCTATCCACCCCCCCCTTCCAGGGAGCCTGTGCAGGCCGCCACTGCCAGGGTCCCGGGATCCAGGGACAACTCCCCCGGGAGAACTCACAGAGTGCCTCAGGCTGGTGCAACGTCACGTCAGCCTCTGCCGCCACAGGCTCACCCCGCATTCGTACCCCTCCCTCCCCCAGGCCTGAGTGAGCCAGAGCCCCCGAATCAGCAGCTCCTTTAACCCCGTCCTGTCTGAGCGAAGAACAGATGCCCTCCAGCGACCTACAAGCAGAGGCGGGGCCAAATCCAAAGCTGAGCCCCTGGGAGCTGTGAGAACAAAGAAGAGAAAGGGAAATCTCTCCCAGCAGCCTCAGAAGTAGTGGATTAAAGCTCCACAATCAACTTGATGTACCCTGCATCTGTGGAATACATGAATAGAAAACGAATCATGCCAAATTGAGGAAGTGGACGTTGAGAGCAAGATTTATGATGTTTTCCCCTTTTCTGCTTCCACCATTTGTCCTAGGGTTCTATCTGTCCATTTATTTTCTCTTAGTAATTTTTTTTTATTTTAATAACTTTATTATATTTTATCTTACTGTATTTTATTTTACTTTATCTTCTTTCTTTTTTCTTCCTTCCTCCCTCCCTCCCTCTCTCCTTCCTTTCTTTCTTTCTTTCTTTCTTTCTTTCTTTTTCTACTAATGCTTTCTACTTATTCTGCCTTTTATTCTGAGCTGTGCAGATGAAAGGATCTTGGTGCTGAAACTAGGAGTCAGTGCTGTGCCTCTGAGGTGGGAGAGCCAACTTCAGGACACTGGTCCACAAGAGACGTCCCAGCTCCACATAATATCAAACGGCAAAATCTCCCAGAGATCTCCATCTAAACACCAGAACCCAGCTTCACTCAATGACCAGCAAGCTGCAGTGCTGGACATCCTATGCCAAACAACTAGCAAGACAGGAACACAACCCCACCCATTACCAGAGAGGCTGCCTAAAATCATCATAATTCCACAGACACCCTAAAACACACCACCAGACGTGGAACTGCCCACCAGAAAGACAAGATCCAGCCTCATCCGCCAGCACACAGTCACTAATCCCCTCCATCAGGAAGCCTACACAGCCCACTGAACCAACCTTACCCACTGGAGACAGACACCAAAAGCAATGGGAACTAGGAACCTGCAGCCTGCAAAAAGGAGACCCCAAACACAGTAAGATAAGAGAAATGAGAAGGCAGAAAAACACACAGCAGATGAAGGAGCAAGACCTAACAAATGAAGAGGAAATAGGCAGTCTACCTGTAAAAGAATTCAGAATAATCATAGTAAAGATGACACAAAACCTTGGAATAGAATAGACAAAATGCCAGAAACATTTAACAAAGACGTAGAAGAACTAAAGGTGAAGCAAACAACGATGAACAACACAATAAATGAAATGAAAAATACTCTAGATGGGATCAACAGCAGAATAACTGAGGCAGAAGAACGGATAAGTGACCTGGAAGATAAAATAGTGGAAATAACTACTGCACAGCAGAAAAAAGAAAAAAGAATGAAAAGAATGGAGGACAGTCTCAGAGACCTCTGGGACAACATTAAACGCACCAACATTTGAATTATAGGGGTTCAAGAAGAAGAAGAGGAAAAGAAAGGGACAGAGAAAATATTTGAAGAGATTATAGTTGAAAACTTCCCTAATATGGGGAAGGAAATAGTTAATCAAGTCCAGGAAGCACAGAGAGTCCCATACAGGATAAATGCAAGGAGAAATACGCCAAGACACATATTAATCAAACTGTCAAAAATTAAATACAAATAAATATATTAAAAGCAGCAAGGGAAAAACAATGAATGACACACAAGGAAATCCCCATAAGGTTAACAGCTGATCTTTCAGCAGAAACTCTGCAAGCCAGAAGGGACTGGCAGGACATATTTAAAGTGATGAAGGAGAAAAGCCTGCAACCAAGATTACTCTAGCCAGCAAGGATCTCATTCAGATTTGATGGAGAAATTAAAACCTTTACAGACAAGCAAATGCCGAGAGAGTTCAGCACCACCAAATCAACTCTGCAACAACTGCTAAAGGAACTACACTAGGCAAGAAACACAAGAGAAGGAAAAGACCTACAATAACGAACCCAAAACAATTAAGAAAATAGGAATAGGAACATACATATCGATAATTACCTTAAATGTAAATGGCCTAAATGCTCCCACCAAAAGACACACGTTGGCTGAATGAATACAAAAACAAAACCCATGTATTTGATGTCTACAAGAGACCCACTTCAGACCTAGAGACACATGCAGACTGAAATTAAGGGGATGGAAAAAAGATATTTCATGCAAATGCAAACCAAAAGTAGTAGCAAATCTCATATCAGACAAAATAGACTTAAAAATAGAGACTATTAGAAGAGACAAAGAAGGACACTACATAACAATCAAGGGATTGATCCAATAAGAAGATATAACAATTGTAAATATTTATGCACCCAACATAGGAGCACCTCAATACATAAG
>NW_020173954.1:51407-51654 GCF_003031525.2 Neophocaena asiaeorientalis asiaeorientalis | reverse complement strand
CAAAGGAAACCATAAACAAGACCAAAAGACAACCCTCAGAATGGGAGAAAATATTTGCAAATGAAGCAACTGACAAGGGATTAATTTCCAAAATTTTACAAGCAGCTCATGCAGGTCGATAAGAAGAAAACAAACAACCCAATCCAAAAATCGGCAGAAGAGCTAAATAGACATTTCTCCAAAGAAGATATACAGACTGCCAACAAACACATGAAAGAATGCTCAACATCATTAATCATTAGAGAAA
>NW_020173954.1:22455-50756 GCF_003031525.2 Neophocaena asiaeorientalis asiaeorientalis | reverse complement strand
CTAAATAGACATTTCTCCAAAGAAGATATACAGACTGCCAACAAACACATGAAAGAATGCTCAACATCATTAATCATTAGAGAAATGCAAATCAAATCTACAATGAGATATCATCTCACACCAGTCAGAGTGGCCATCATCAAAAAAATCTAGAAACAATAAATGCTGGAGAGTGTGTGGAGAAAAGGGAATACTCTTGCACTGCTGGTGGGAATGTGAATTGCTACAGCCACTATGGAGAAGAGTATGGAGATCCTTAAAAAACTAAAAATAGAACTATCATATGACCCAGCAATCCCACTGCTGGGCATATACCCTAAGAAAACCAAAATTCAAAAAGAGTCATGTACCAAAATGTTCATTGCAGCTCTATTTACAATAGCCCGGAGATGGAAACAACCTAAGTGCCCATCATCGGATGAATGGATAAAGAAGATGTGGCACATATATACAATGGAGTATTAGCCATAAAAAGAAACGAAATTGAGCTATTTGTAATGAGGTGGATAGACCTAGAGTCTGTCATACAGAGTGAAGTAAGTCAGAAAAAGAAAGACAAATACCGTATGCTAACACATAGATATAGAATTTAAAACAAAAATGTCATGAAGAACCTAGGGGTAAGACAGGAATAAAGATACAGACCTACCAGAGAATGGACTTGAGGATATGGGGAGGGGGAAGTGTGAGCTGTGACAAGACGAGAGAGATGCATGGTCATAAATACACTACCAAACGTAAGGTAGATAGCTAGTTGGAAGCAGCCGCATAGCATAGGGAGATCAGTTTGGTGCATTGTGACCACCTGGAGGGGTGGGATAAGGAGAGTGGGAGGGAGGGAGATGCAAGAGGGAAGAGATATGAGAACATAAAAAAAAGAAAAGAAAAGAAAGCTCTAAGTTCCATAATGATTTTCTTATGTGCGTTTGTGGGCATATAGCCCTCAGCCAGCCATGATGAGTAAATCACAGCTTTTAGGAAGGTAAATGAATCTGGTACCTGATTTTTTTCATTCTGTGATTTCAGAGTAGAAATTCAGTAGTAGTTGGCCTGTAGTGTTAATTTTTACTGGTATATATCATTATGAAAATGTGCTGAGTGCAGGGAGCTTAGTTTTTATGGTTTTTTTAAACATCTTTATTGGAGTATAAGTGCTTTACAATGGTGTTAGTTTCTGCTTTACAACAAAGTGAATCAGTTATACATATACATATGTCCGCATATCTCTTCCCTCTTGCATCTCCCTCTGTCCCACCGTCCCTACCCATACCACCGTACGTGGTCACAAAGCACTGTGCTGATCTCCCTGTGCTATGCGGTTGCTTCCCACTAGCTATTTTACTGACTGGTGTGAGACGGTATCTCATTTTAGTTTTGATTTGCATTTCTCTAATGATTAATGATGTTGAGCATTCTTTCATGTGTTTGTTGGCAATTTGTATATCTTCTTTGCAGAAATGTCTATGTAGGTCTTCTGCTCATTTTTGGATTGGGTTGTTTGTTTTTTTCTTATTGAGCTGCATGAGCTGCTTATAAATTTTGGAGATTAATCCTTTGTCAGTTGCTTCATGTGCAAATATTTTCTCCCATTCTGAGGGTTGTCTTTTGGTCTTGTTTATGGTTTCCTTTGCTGTGCAAAAGCTTTGAAGTTTCATTAGGTCCCATTTGTATATTTTTGTTGTTATTTCCATTTCTCTAGGTGATGGGTGTAAAAGGATCTTGCTGTGATTTATGTCATAGAGTGTTCTGCCTATGCGTTCCTCTAAGAGTTTGAGAGTTTCTGACCTTACATTAGGTCTTTAATCCAGTTTGAGATTTTTTTGTGTGTGGTTAGGGAATGATCTACTCTCATAATTTTACATTTACCTGTCCAGTTTTCCCAGCACCAATTATTGAAGAGGGTGTCCTTTCTGCACTGCACATTCCTGCCACCTTTATCAGAGATAAGGTGACCGTATGTGCGTGCATTTATCTCTGGGCTTTCTATCCTGTTCTACTGATGTATCTTTCTGTTTTTGTGCCATTACCATACTGTCTTGATTACTGTACCTTGGTAGTATAGTCTGAAGTCTGGGAGCCTAATTACTCCAGGTCCGTTTTTCATTCTCAGCATTGCTTTGGCTCTTCAGGGTCTTTTGTGTTTCTATACAAATTGTGAAATTGTTTGTTCTAGTTCTGTGAAAAATGCCAGTGGTATTTTGATAGGGATTGCATTGAATGTGTAGATTGCTTTGGGTAGTAGAGTCATTTTCACAATGTTGATTCTTCCCATCCAAGAACATGGTATATCTCTCCATCTATTTGTATCATCTTTAATTTCTTTCATCAGTGTCTTATAATTTTCTGCATACAGGTCTTTTGTCTCCTTAGGTAGGTTTATTCCTAGATATTTTATTCTTTTTCTTGCAATGGGCAATGGGAGTGTTTTTTTGATTTCACTTTCAGATTTTTCATCATTAGTGTATAGGAATGCCAGAGATTTCTGTGCATTAATTTTGTATCTTACTACTTTACCAAATTCATTGATTAGCTCTAGTAGTTTTCTGTTAACATCTTCAGGATTCTCTTTGTATAGGGTCATGTCATCTGCAAACAGTGACAGCTTTATTTTTTATTGATCTTTGCTGTCATTTCCCTCATTTCTTTTTCATTTATTTCTGATCTGATTTTTATGATTTCTTTCCTTCTGCTAACTTTGGGGGTTTTTTTGTTCTTCTTTCTCTAATTGCTTTAAGTGCAAGTTTAGGTTGTTTTTTCGAGTTGTTTCTTGTTTCTTAAGGTAGGATTGTATTGCTATAAACTTCCCTCTTAGAAGTGCTTTTGCTGCATTCCATAGGTTTTGGGTCGTCGTGTTTTCTTTGTCATTTGTTTCTAGTTACGTTTTTTATTTCCTATTTGATTTCTTCAGTGATCTCTTGGTTATTAAGTATTGTATTGTTTAGCCTCCATGTGTTTGTTTCTTTTACAGTTTTTTTTCTTGTAATTGATATCTAGTCTCATAGTGTTTTGGTCAGAAATGATACTTCATATGATTATAATTTTCTTATATTTACCAAGGCTTGATTTGTGTTCCACGAGCACTTGAGAAGAAAGTGTAATGTTCTGTTTTTGAATGGAATGTCCTATAAACATCAATTAAGTGCATCTTGTTTAATGCATCATTTAAAGCTTGTGTTTCCTTATTTATTTATTTTCATTTTGGTTGTTCTAACCTTTGGTCCAAGTGGGATCTTAAAGTCCTCTACTATCATTATGTTACTTTGTTCCTTTCAATTTCCCCTTTTATGGCTGTTAGCAGTTGGCTTATGTATTGAAGTGCTCCTGTGTTTGGTGCATAAATATTGCAATTGTTGTATCTTCTTCTTGGATTGATCCTTTGCTCATTATGTAGTCTCTTTCTTTCTCTCTTGTAATAGTCTTTGTTTTAAAGTCTATTTTGTCTGATATGTGAATTGTTACTCTAGCTTTCTTTTAATTTCCATTTACCTGGAATATGTTTTTCCATTCCCTACTTGCAGTCTGTTTGTGTCCCTAGGTATGAAATGAGTCTCCTGTAGACCACATATATGCGGGTCTTGTTTTTGAATCCATTCAGCCTGTCTGGGTCTTTTGGTTGGAGCAATTAATCCATTTACATTTAAGGTAATTATCAATATGTATGTTCCTATTACCATTTTCTGAATTGTTTTAGGTTTGTTTTGGTAAGTCTTTTCCTTCTCTTGTGTTTCCTGGCTAGAGAAGTTCCTTTAGCATTTGATGTAAAGCGGGTTTCGTGATCATGAATTCTCTTAGGTTTTGCTTGTTTGTAAAGGCTTTCTTTATTGAATCTGAATGAGATCCTTGCTTGGTAGAGTAATCTTGGTTGTAGGTATTTCCCTTTCATCACTTTAAATATGTCCTACCACTCCCTTCTGGCTTACAGTGTTTCTGGTGAAAGATCACCTGTTAACCTTATGGGGATTCCCTTGTACATTAATTGTTGTTTTTTCCTTGCTGCTTTAAATATTTTTTCTTTGTATTTAATTTTTGATAGTTTGATTAATATTTGTCTAGGCGTGTTTCTCCTTGGATTTATCTGTATGGGACTCTCTGCACTTCCTGCACCTTGACAGTTTCCTTTCCCGTGTTAGGAAAGGTTTCAACTATAATCTCCTCAAATATTTTCTCAGTCCCTTTTTTTTTCCTCTTCTTCTTCTGGGACCCCTATAATTCAAATTTTTGCATGTTCAGTATTGTCCCAGAGGTCTCTGAGGCTGTCCTCAATTCTTTTCATTCTATTTCCTTTATTCTGTTCTTCAGTATTTATTTCCACTCTTTTATCTTCCACATCACTTATCTGTTCTTCTGCCTCAGTTATTCTGAAATTGATTCCTTCTAGAGAATTTTAAATTTCATTTATTGTGTTATCCTTTATTGTTTGTTTGCTCTTTAGTTCTTCTAGGTCTTTGTTAAATGTTTCTTGTATTTTCTCCATTCTATTTCCAAGATTTTGGATCATCCTTACTATCATTTCTCTGAATTCTGTTTCAGGTAGCCTGCCTATTTCCTATTCATTTGTTTGTTGTGGGTTTTTACCTTGCTCCGTCATCTGCTGCATATTTATCTTCTCCTTTAGTTTGACTTACTATGTTTGGTGTCTCATTTTTGCAGGCTGCGTGTTTGTAGTTTCTGTTGTTCTTGCTGTCTGCCCCCAGTGGGTATGGTTGGTTCAGTGTGTTCTGTAGGCTTCCTGGTGGAGGGGATTGGTGTCTGTGTTCTGGTGGATGAGGCTGGATCTTTTCTTTCTGGTGGGCATGACCACGTCTGGTGGTGTGTTTTGAGGTGTCTATGCACTGTCATTTTAGGCATCCTCTCTGCTAATGGGTGGTGTTGTGTTCCTGTCTTGCTAGTTCTTTGACCTAGGGTGTCCATCACTGTAGTTTGCTGGTCATCGAGTGGAGCTGGGCCTTAGTGGTGAGATGGAGATCTCTGCGAAAGCTTCTGCCATTTTATATTACATGGGGCCAAGAGGTCTCTGTTGGACCAGTATCCTGAACTCTGCTCTCCAACCTCCACAGCTCAGCCGTGACATCCGGCTGGACCACCAAGACCCTGTCAGCCACACGTCTCAGAAGAAAACAGAGAAGAAAAAAGAAAGACGGAAAGAAAGAAAAGAAAAGAAGTAAAATTATTAAAATAAAAAAATATTAAAAACAAAAATTAGAAAGTAATAATAAAAGAAAGAAACAGAGCAACCAAATCCAAAAACAAATCCACCAATTATAACAAGCACTAAAGACTATAGGAACAATAACAAAAAATCCCCCAAAAAACAAAAGGAAAGACAGAACCCTAGGACAAATGGGAAAAGCAGAGCTGTACAGACAAAATCACACAAAGAAGCATGCACATACACACTCACCAAAAGAGAAAAGGAAAAAATTTATATATATACATATATATATGTGTGTGTATATATATATATATATATATATATTTTTTTTTTCTATCAGTTATTGATAATAAGCTCTAAGTACTAAACTAAGGTAAACATAAAACCAGAAACAAATTAGATGCAGAAAGCAAAGCCCAAGTCTACAGTTGCTCCCAAAGTCCACTGCCTCAATTTTGGGATGCTTCATTTTCCATTCAGGTATTCCAGAGAAACAGGGTACATGAAGTTTATTGTGGAGATTTACTCTGCTGTTCCTGAGGCTGCTGGGTGTAATTTCCCTTTCTCTTCTTTGTTCACACAGCTCCTGGGTTTCAGCTTTGGATTTCGCCCCACCACTGTGTGAAGGTCGCCTGAGGGCATTTGTTCCCCACCCAGACAGGACAGGGTTAAAGTAGCAGTTGATTAGGGGGCTCTGGCTCACTCAGGCCAGTGGGAGGGAGGGGTATGGAATGCAGGGTGAGCCTGCGGCAGCAGAGGCCAGTATGATGTTGCAACAGCCTGAAGCACGCCATGTGTTCTCCCAGGGAAGTTGTCCCTGGATCATGGGACCCTGGCATGGCGGGCTGCACAGGCTCCCAGGAATGGAGGTGTGGATAGTGACCTGTGCTTGCACCCAGGCTACTTGGTGGGTGCAACAGCAGCCTTAGCGTTTCATACCCTTCTCTAGTGTCTTTGCTGATAGCCACGACTCACACCCGTCTCTGGAGCTCTTTAGAAGGTGCTCTGAATCTCCTCTCCTTGCACACCCAAAAACAATGGTCTCTTGCCTCTTAGGCAGTTCCAGACGTTTTCCCAGACTCACTCCAGGCTAGCTGCAGTGCACTAGCCCCCTTCAGGCTGTGTTCATGCAGCCAGCCCCAGTCTGCTCCCTGGTGTCTAAACTCTAAACCCTGCGCCTCATCTCCCAGCCCCCACCAGCCCTGGCAGGTGAGCAGACAAGCCTTGCAGGCTGGTGAGTTCTGGTCAGAACCAATCCTCTGTGTGAGAATCTCTCTGCTTTGCCCTCTGCACCCCTGTTGCTGTGCTCTCCTCCGTGCCTTGAAGCTCCCCCTCCCCCCCTCGTCTCCACCAGTGAAGGGCCTTCCTTGTGTGTGGAAACTTTTCCTCCTTCACAATTCCCTCCCAGAAGAGCAGGTCCCATGCCTATTCTTTTGTCTCTGTTTTTCCTTTTGTCTTTTGCCCTACCCAGATACGTGGGGAGTTTCTTGCCTTTTGGGAAGTCTGAGGTCTTCTGCCAGCGTCCAGTAGGGGATCTGTAGGAGTTGTTCCACATGTAGATGTACTTTTGATGTATTTGTGGGGAGGAATTTGATCTCCACTTCTTACTCCTATGCCATCTTGAAGGTCCCCCTCAACACCCATTTATGATAAAAACTCTCCAGAAAGTTGGCAAAGAGGGAACCCAATTCAACATAATAAAGGCCATATACAAAAAACCCACAGCAAACATCATTTTCAATGGTGAGAAACTGTAACATTTCCTCCAGGATCAGGAACATGACATGGATGTCCACTTTTGCCACTATTATTCAACATAGTTTGGGAAGTCCTAACCACAGCAATCAGAGAAGAAAAGAAATAAAAGGAATCCAGATTGGAAAAGAAGAATTTAAACTGTCCCTGTTTGTTGATGACATGATACTATGCATTGAATCTCATATATATGCTACAGGAAAACTACTAGAACTCATCAGTGAATTTGGTAAAGTTGCAGGATACAAAATTAATACATGGAAATCTCTTGCATTCCTATACACTGACAATAAAAGATAAGAAAGGGGAATTAAGGAAACAATCTCATTTACTGTCACAACAAAGATAATACAATAACTAGGAATAAACCTACCTAAGTAGGCAAAAGACCTGTACTCAGAAATCTATAAGATACTGATGAATGTAATAAAAGACAACACAAACAGATGGAGAGATATACCACATTCCTGGATTGGAAGAATCAATACTGTGAAAATAACTATACTACACAAAGCAATCTACACATTCATCACAATTCCTATCAAATAACCAATGGCATTTTTTTACTGAATTAGCTCAAAAATTTTACAATTTGTATGGAAACGCATAAGACCCCAAAGAGCCAAATCAATATTGAGAAAGAAAAACAAAGCTGGAGGAAACAGGCTCCCTGACTTCAGACTATGCTGTAAACCTATGATCATCAAGACAGTATGGTTCTGGCACAAAAACAAAAATATAGATGAGTGGAGAAGGATAGACAGCCCAGAGTTAAACCCACGCACCTATGGTCACCTAATAGATGACAAAGGAGCAAGAATATACAATGGAGAGAAGAGAGTCTCTTCAAAGAGTGGTGCTTAGAAAACTGAACAGCTACATGGAAAAGAATAAAATTAGAACACTCTCTAACACCATACACAAAAATAAACTCAAAATGGATTAAAGATGTGAATGTAATGCGAAATCCTGTAAAACTCTTAGAGGAAAACATAGGCAGAACACTGCTTGTTGTAAATCACAGCAAGATCTTTTTTGACCCACTGCATAGAGTAATGAAAATAAAAACAAGTGGGACCTAATTAAAGTTTTTTCACTGCAGAGGTAACCATAAACAAAGTGAAAAAACAGCCCTCAGAATGGGACAAAAAATATTGGGTTGGCCAAAATGTCAGCTCGGGGATTTCCATAAGATGGTATAGAAAGACACGAATGAACTTTTTGGCCAATCCAAGATTTGCAAACGAAGCAATTGACAATGGAGTAATCACCAAAGTATACAAACAGGTCATGCAGCTCATATCATAAAAACAAAGAACCCAATCAAAACATGGGCGGAATGCCTAAAACGACATTTTTCCTAAGGAGACAAACAGATGGCCAGCAAACATATGAGAAGATGCTCAACATCATTAATTATTAGAGAAATGCAAATCAAAACTACAATGAAGTATCACCTCACATCGGTCAGAATGTACCTCATCAGAAAATCTATAAACAATAAATGCTGAAGAGGATGTAAAGAAAAGGGAACACTCCTAAACTGTTGGTAGGAATGTAAATTGGTACAGCCTGTATGGAGAACAGTAGGGAGGTTCCTCCAAAAACTAAAAATAGAACTACCATATGACACCGCAATCCCACTCCTGGGCATATACCAGGAAAAATACATAATTCAAAAAGATACATGCACCCCACTATTCATTGCAGCACTATTTACAATAGCCAGGACATGGAAGCAACCTAAATATTCAATACAGGAATGGATAAAGAAGATGTGGTATACATATACAGTCGATTTTTACTCATCCATAAAAGGGACAAAATAGTGCCATTTTCAGAGACGTGGATAGACTTAGAGACTGTCATACAGAGTGAAGTAAGTCGGAAAGAGAAAAGTATAATATCGCTTATATGTGGAATCTAGAAAAATGGTAGAGATGAACTTATTTGCAAAGCAGAAATAGAGACACAGATGTACAGAATAAACTTATGGATACCAACGCAGGAAGGACAGGTGGGATGAATTGGGAGATTGGAATTGACATATATACACTGCTATGTATAAAATAGATAACTAACGAGAACCTACTGTATAGCACAGGGAACTCTACTCAAGGCTCTGTGGTGACCTAAGAGGGAAGGAAATCCAAAAAATAGGGGGTATATGTATATGTATAACTGATTCACTTTGCTGTACAGCAGAAAGTAACACAATATTGTAAAGCAACTATACCCCAATAAAAATGTTTTAAAAAACCACCTAGAAACCAATGACAATGAAAACACAACAACCCAAAACCTATGGGATGCAGCAAAAGAGTTCCAAGAGGCAAGATTAATCCAATAAAATCTTACCTCAAGAAACAAGAAAAATCTCAAATAAGCAACCTAACCTTACACGTAAAGCAACTAGAGAAAGAAGAACAAACAAAACCCAAAGTTAGTAGAAGGAAAGAATTCATAAAGATCAGAGCAGAAAGAAATGAAATAGAGGTAAAAAAAAAAGATAGCAAACCTCAATGAAACTAAAAGCTGGCTCTTTGAGAAGATCAACAAATTTGCTAAACCTTTAGCCAGACTCATCAAGAACAAAAGGGAGAGGACTCAAATCAATAAAATTAGAAATAAAAAAGGAGAAGTTATAACTGACACCACAGAAATACAAAGGATCATAAGAGATTACTACAAGCAACTATACGCCACTAAAATGGACAAACTGGAAAAAATGGAAACATTCACAGAAAGGTACTACTTTTCCAGACTGAACCAGGAAGACATAGAACATGATCACACCAATCTCAAGTAATGGAATTGAAACTGTGTTTAAAAGTCATCCAACTAATAAAAAAGTCCAGGACCAGATGGGTTCAGAGGAAATTTCTATCAAACATTTAGAGAAGAGCTAACACCAATCTTTCTCAAACTCTTCCAAAAAGTTGCAGAGGAAGGAAAAATCCCAAGCTCATTTAAAGAGACCACCATCACTCTGATACCAAAACAAGACAAACATATCACACACACAAAAAATATTACAATCCAATATCACTGCTGAACATAGATGCAAAAATTCTCAACCAAATATGAGCAAACAGAATCCAACAGCACAATAAAAGGATCATACACCATGATCAAGTGGGATATATCCCAGTGATGCAAGGATTCTTCAATATATGCAAATCAATCAATGTGATACACCATATTAACCAATTGAAGAATAAAAATTATATGATCATCTCAATAGATGCAGAAAAACATTTGACAAAATTCAACACCCATTTATAATAAAAACTCTCCAGAAAGTGGGCATAGAGGGAACGTAATTCAACATAATAAAGGCCATATACAAAAAACCCACAGCAAACATCATTCTCAATGGTGAAAAACAGAAACATTTCCTCTAGGATCAGGAACAGGACAGAGATGTCCACTCTTGCACTGTTATTTAACATAGTTTGGGAAGTCCTAGCCATGGTAAGCAGAGAAGAAAACAAAAGGATTCCAATTTGGAAAGGAAATAAAACTGTCCCTATTTGCAGATGACATGATACTATACATAGAAGGTCCTAAAGATGGTACCAGAAAACTACTAGAGCTCATCAATGAATTTGGTAAACTTGCAGCATACAAAATTAATACACAGAAATCTCTTGCATTCCTATATATTTACAACAAAAGATCAGAAAGAGAAATTAAGGAAACACTCCCATTTACCATTGCAACAGAAAGAATAAAATACCTAGGAATAAACCTACCTAATGAGACAAAAGACCTGTACTCAGAAATCTGTAGGATACTGATGAAAGTAATCAAAGACAACACAAATGGAGACATATACCATGTTCTTGGATTGGAAGAATCAATACTGTGAAAACAACTATACTACACAAAGCAATCTACAGATTCAGCACAGTTCCTAGCAAATTACCAAAGGCATTTTTCACAGAATTAGGACAAAAATTTTACAATTTGTATGGAAACACAAAAGACCCTGAATAGCCAAAACAATCTTGAGAAAGTAAAATGGAGCTGGAGTAATCAGGATCCCTGACTTCAGACTATGGTACAAAGCTACAGACATCAAGACAGTATGGTACTGACACAAAAACAGAAATATAGATCAGTGGAGCAGGATAGAAAGCCCAGAGATAAACCCACGCATCTATGGCCACCTAATCTATGACAAAGGAGGCAAAAATATGCAATGGAGAAAAGACAGTCTCTTAAGTGGTGTTGGGAAAACTAGACAGCTACATGTATAAGAATGAAATTAGAACACTCCCTAACATCATACACAAAAATAAACTCAAAATGGATTAAAGACCTAAATGTAAGGCCAGACATGGTAAAGCTCTTAAAGGAAAACATAGGCAGAACACTCTTTTACATAAATCACAGCAATATCTTTTCCTAGAGTAATGGAAATAAAAACAAAAATAAACAAATGGGACCTAACAAAGCTTAAAAGCTTCTGCACAGCAAAGGAAGCTATCAACAAAATGAAAGGAAAACCCAAAAAATTGGAGAAAATATTTGCCGATGAAGTGAATGACAATGGATTAATCTCCAAAATATACAAACAACTCATGCAGCTCAATATTAAAAAAACAAACCCATCAAATAATTGCCAGAAGAACTATATAAACATTTCTCCAAAGACATAGGATAGCCAACACATGAAAACATGCTCAATATCTATAGGATAGCCAACACGTGAAAACATGCTCAATATCACTAATGTTTAGAGAAAGGCAAATCAAAATTACAATGAGGTATCACCTCACTCCAGTCAGAATGGCCATGATGAAAAAATCTACAAAGAGAGTAGCATTGACATGTATATGCTACCAGATATAAAATAGATAGCTATTGGGAAGCAGCTGCATAGCACAGGGAGATTAGCTCAGTGCTTTGTGACCACCTAGAGAGGTGGGATAGGGTGGGTGGGAGGGAGGCACAAGAGGGAGGGGATATGGGGACATATGTATACATATAGCTGATTCACTTTGTTATACAGCAGAAACTAACACAACGTTGTACAGCAATTATACTCCAATAAAGATGTTAAAAAAGAATAAATGCTGGAGAGGGTGTGGAGGAAAGGGAACCCTCCTGCACTCTTGATTGGAATGTATATTGTTACAGCTACTATGGAGAACAGTATGTAAACTCCTTAAAAATCTAACTACCATATGACACAGCAATCCCACTTCTGTGCATATACCCAGAGAAAACCATAATTCAAAAAGATACATGCATCCTAATGTTCATTGCAGCACAATTTACAATAACTAGGACATGGAAGCAACCTAAATATCCATCAACAGAGGAATGGATAAAGAAGATATGGTACATATATACAATGGAGTATTACTCAACCAAAAATATGAACAAAGCAATGCCATTTGCAGCAACATGGATGGACCTAGAGATTGTCTTACCGAGTGAACTAAGTCAAACACAGAAAGACAAATATGATATTGCTTGTATGTGGAATCTAAAAAAGAAGTATAAATGAGTATATTTACAAAACAGAAGTCGAGTCACAGATGTAGAAAACCAGAGGATATGGTTACCAGGGGATAAGGGGGCTAGGGATAAATTGGAAGATTGGGATTGACATATGCACACTATTATATGCAAAATAGATAAATAATAAGAACCTTCTGTATAGCACAGGGAGCTCTACTCAATACTCTGTAATGGCCTATACAAGAAGAGAATCTAAAAAAAGGATGGATATATGTATAACTGATTCACTTTGCTTTACAACAGAACATTGTAAATAAACTATGCTCAATAAATTTTTTTAAAAAGAAATCAAGGGCCTAAATCAATAAAATAAGAAATTAAAAGAAGTTTCAAACAGACACAACAGAAATACAAAGGATAGAGATTACTACAAACAACTATATGCCAATAAAATGGACAACCTAGAAGAAATGGGTAAATTCTTAGAAAGATACAACCTTCCAAACGGAACCAGGAAGAAATGGAAAATTTGAACAGACCAATCTCAAGCACTAAATTGAAACCGTGATAAAAAAAAAACTTGTTGTACACCTGAAACTAACACAACATTGTAAATCAACTATACTCCAGTAAAAATGAAAAATTAAAAAAAAATTGTTGAAGTCAGTGCAGGGGCCCATGAACCATTTTGCCTGTCTGAAAACCTGTATTGTTTACCAATGCTCTGATGTTTCTTATTTCTCTCCTATTGTTAGTTTTCTGAATTAGTTTGGTCTACATTTCCTAGTGTAAAGCAATTAGCTATAAGTTAGGTTATTGATATGATATCTTCCTTGTTTTCAATGTAGGCCTTTGCTGCTTTAAAATTTTCACCCTGTTCACTGCTTTCCCTGTATCCCCTATGTTTTGGTATGTTCTTTTTCATTTTCATGTTTCTCAAAGTATTTTCCAATATCCCTTACGATTTGCTCTTTGACCCATTGATTGTTCAAGAGTTTAATTTCCACACATTTTTGAATTTTCCAGTTTTCCTTATGCTGTTGATTTCCAGCTTCATTCTATTGTAGCCAGAAAAGATGTTTTGTATGACTTCGATCTTTAAAGTATATTGAGACTTGTTTTGTGACCTATCCTAATACATGGTCTATTCTGGAGAATGTTCCCTGTGAATGTGAGAATGATTTACCTACTGACATTGTTGGATGGAGTTCTCTATACATGTCTGCTAGATCTAATTGTTTTATAGTGTTGTTTGAGTCCTCTATTTCCTCACCAATCTGTCTAGATGTTCCATGAATTATTGAACCTGGGGTACTGAAGTCACTAGTTACTACTGTACAGCTGCCCTGTTTCTCCCTGCAGTACTTCCCACATTGGCTTCGTATACTGTAGTTTTGTGTGTATATATTTATAATTGTTATACCTTCTTGACAAATTGATCCTTATATCAATATGTAATGACCTTTTATCCCGTGTAACAATTTTTGACTTATAATCAACAAGTTTTTTCATATTAGTAGTGTCATGCTAACTGTCTTTTGCTTACTATTTTCATGGAATATTTTTACATCCTTTCACCTTCAACCCATGTATGTATTTGGATATAATATGACTCTCTTGTAGACAGAATAGAGTTAAATCATATTTTTAATATGTTCCACATATCTATGTCTTTAAATTAGTGAGTTTAAGCCATATATATTTTTATTAGACTTCAGTTTTAAGAGAAATTTTAGGTTCACATCAAAACTGAGTGTAAGGTACAGAGATTTCCCACTGCCCCCACACATGCATATACTCCCCCATTATCAACAGCCCCCACCAGAGTTTTACATGTGTTGCAATTGGTGAACCTGCATTGACACATTATTATCACCAGAGTCCATGGGTACACTCGTGGTGGTGTACATTCTATGGGTTTGGACAAATGTATAATGCCATGTAGCCACCATCATAGTATCATACACAGTAGTTTCACTGCCCTAAAAATCCTCTGTGCTCCACCCGTTATTCCTCCCTCTTTACTAATCACTGGCAGTCACAAATGTCATATACAGTTGCCCCTTGAACAACACGGGGGTTTGGGGTGCCGACCTCCTGCACAATTGAAAATTCATGTATAACTATGCACTGGGCCCTCCATATCCGCCATTCCCCATCTTTGGATTCAACCAATGCTGGATCGTGTTGTACTGTACTGTGTATTTATTGAAAAACATCTGCATATAAGCAGACCCGTGCAGTTCAAACCCATGTTGTTCAAGGGTCAATGATAGTTGGAAACATACAGTATGTAGCCCTTTCAGAGTGGCTTCTTTCACTCAGTAATATGCATTTAAGTTTCTCCCATGTCTTTTTATGCCTTGAAAAACTCATTTTTCTTTAGTGCTGAATAATATTCAGTGCTATGGATTTAGACTATCCTAGTAGGTGTATAATGGAATTCCCATGCAAATCAAAAACACACTGAGATATTACCTTACACCTGTTAGGATGGCTATTATAAACACGCACACAGCAAAGATAACAAGTGTTGGCAAGGATGTGGGGAAAAGGGAATCCTTGTACACTGTTGGTGATAATGTAAATGGGTATAGCCACTATGGAAAATGTTATGGAGGTTCTTCAAAAAATAAAACTACCATGTGACACAGCCACCTCACTTTGGGGTATTTATCAAATGAGTTGAACTCAGTACCTGAAAGAGATACCTGCACTTCCATTTTCATTGCAGCATTTTTCCCAATAGCCAAGATATTGGAAACAACCTAGATGTCCATGGACATGGATAAACAAAATGTAGTATATATGTACAATGGAATATTATTCAGCCTTAAAAAGAGAATGAAATCCTGCTGTTTGGGACAACATGAATGGACCAAGAGGACATTATGCTGAAGGAAATAAGCCAGATACAGAAAGACAGATACTGTATGATACCACTTATATGAGGAATCTAAAATAGTCAAACTCATAGAAGAAGAGAGTAGAATGGTGGTTGCCAGGAACTGGGGGCAGGGAGGGGAGATGATGGTCCAAGGGTACAAAGTTTCAGTTATGCAAGATAAATAAGTTCTGGAGATCTACTACACAGCATATTGCCTGTAGCTAACAAAACTGCATTTTATATTTAAAATTTCTTAAGAGGGTAGACCTTATATTGTGTTCTTACTGACAAAAATAATGATGATGACAAAAGGTGAGGGAGAAAACTTTGGGAGGTGATGGCTGTGTCTACAGCCTTGATGGTGGTCATGGTCTCACAGGTATATACTTATCCCCAAACTCAATGTATATATTAAATATGCACAGCTTTTTTGCATATCAGTCATAACTCAATAAAGTGGATCCAAAATTCTCATTTCCCTGATGGCATATGATATACTTATCATATACTTATTTGCCTTATCATATACTTATTTGCATTTTATCATGTACTTATTTGCCCTCCACCTACCTTTTTGGTGAGCTGTCTGTTAAACTCAGTTTTAAAATTGAGTTGTTCGTTTTCTTATTGTTGAACTTTGAGTTCTTTGTATATTTTGAATAACAGTCTTTTATCACGTATATCCTTTGCAACTATTTTCTCCCAGTCTATGTGTGGCTAGTCTTTTCATGCTCTTGTCAGTATCGTTTAATTGTAATGAGTTGCAGCTTACCAAGTCTCACTTTCACTGATCCTGCCATTGGCGTCCTATCTAAAAAGTCATTTCACATTTTACATTTAGGTCTGTGATCCATTTTGAATAATTGTTTTGTGAATGGTGTAAGGTCACTGTCTAGATTTATTTATTTTTTTGCATGTGGATGTCCTGTTGTTCCAGAAACATTTGTTGAAAAGATTGTTTTTGCTTCACTGTATTATCTTTGTTCCACTGTCAAAGATTACTTGACTATATTTATGTGTCTGTTTCTGGGCTCTCTATTCTGTTCCATTGATTTGTCTATTCTTTTATCACTACCACACTGTCTTGATTACGGTAGCTTTATAATAAGAAGTCTTGAAGTTGGGTAGTGTCAGTTTTCCATCTTTGTTGTTCTCCTTTACTGTGTTGGATATTCTGGGTCTTTTACCTCTCCAAATAAACTTTAGAATCATTTTGTTGATATCCACAAAATAACTTGCTGGGATTTCAATTAGGTTGCATTGAATCTCTAGATCAAGTTGGGAAGAACTGACATCTTGACAATATTGAATCTTCCAATCCATAAGCATGGATTATCTCTCCCTTTATTTAGTTCTTCTTTGATTTCATTCATCCATTTTGTAGTTTTCCTCATGTAGATCTTGAACATACCTTGTTAGAATCATACCTAAGTATTTCATTTTGGGAGGTGCTATCATAAATGGTATTGTCTTTTTAATTTCAAATTCCACTTGTCCATTGCTGGTATGGGGGAAATAATTGACTTTTGTATATTAGCCTTGTACCTGGCAATGTTGCCCTAACTGCTTCTTAGTTCTAAGCAGTTTTTATTTTCTACATAGATGATCATGTTATCTGTGAACAGAGACAGTTTTATTTGTTCTTTTCCGATCCATATACATTTTATTTCCTACTTTTGTCCTATTGCACTAGCTTACAACTTCCACCACAATGTTGAAAAGCACTGGTGAGCACAGGCATTCTAGCCTTGTTCCTGATCTTAATGGGAAAGCTTCGAGTTTCTCACCATTTATGCATGATGTTTGCTGTAGGTTTCTTAAAGATATTCTTTACCACATTGAGGAATTTCCCTTCTATTCCTAGTTTACTGAGGATTTTTATCATGAATGGGTGTTGGATTTTGTCAAAAGCTTTATCTTCACCTACTGATATGATCCTGTGATTGTTCTTCTGGAGCCTTCTGATGTGATGTATTACACTGATTGATGTTTGAATGTTGAACTAGTCTTGCATACCTGGGATAAATCCCTCTTGGTCTTGGTCTATAATTCTTTTTATACATTGTTGTATTTGATTTGCTAATGTTTTGTGGAGGAGTTTTTGCATAAATATTCATGAGAGGTATTGGTCTGCAGTTTTCTTTTCTTGTAATGTCTATCTGGTTTTGGTATTTAGGTAATGCTGGCTTCATAGAATGAGGAAGTATTTCCCTCTGCTTCTACCATGTGATAGACACGTAGAGAACTGGTATAATTTCTTACTTACACGTTTGGTAGACTTCATCAGTGAACCCATCTGAGCATGGTGCCTTTTGTTTTGGATGGTTATTAATTATTGATTCAATTTCTTAAATTGTTATAGGCCTATTTAGACTGTCAACAGACAATTTGTCAATAGACAAAATATCTTCTGTTGTGTGTCTTGGCAACTTGTGTCTTTCAAGGAATTGGCCCATTTTTTCTAGGTTACTAAATATGTAAGCATAGAGTTTGTTATGCTTTTATTGTCTGTGCAACCTGTAACCCTGCCCTCTCTTTTGTTTCTGATATTTGTAAATATGCCCTCTCTCTTTTTTTCTCAGTTAGCCTGACTAGGGTCTTATCAATTTTGTTAATCTTTTCAAAGAACCAGCTTATTTCTTAAAAATATATTATCTCTATTGATTTCCTGTTTATAATTTCATTGATTTCTAATCTAATTTTTATTATTTCTTTTCTCCTGCCTACTTTGGATTTAATTTGCTCTTCTCTCCCCAGTTTCCTAAGGTGGAAGCTTAGATGATTGATTTTAGATCGTTCCTTTTTCCTAATGCATGTTTTCATTGCTATCAATTTCCCTCTAAGCACTGCTTTCACTGCATTCCATAAATTTTGATAAGTTGTATTTTTATTTTGTTAAAAATATTTTAAAATTTCTCTTAATATTTCTTCTTTGGTCCATGTGCTATTTAGAAGTTTGCTCTTTGAACAAGTATTTGAGAAATTTTCCCACTACCTTCCTGTTATTGATTTCTAGTTTATTCCATTGTGGTCTGAGAGCAGAGATCATATGATTTGTATTCTTTTGAATTTGTTAAGGTGTGTTTTGTGGTGGCCCAGAATGTGGTCTATTTTGGAGAGTGCTCTGTGTGAGCCTGAAAAGAATGTGTATTCTGCTGATGTTGGATGAGGTAGTCTATAGATGTCCATTGCATCCAGTTGACTGATGGTGTTGTTATTTCAACTGTGGCCTTACTGATCTTCTGCCTGCTGAATGTTTTCATTTCTGAGAGAGGGATGTCAAAGTCTCCAACTATAATAGTGGATTCAGCTATTTCTCCTTGTAGTTCTATCAGGTTTTGTCTTGTGTATTTTGATGCTTTGTTCTTAGGATTGTTGTGACTTCTTGAAGAACTGATCCCTTTATTGTTAGGTAGTGCCTCTCTTCTTCCCTGATAACTTTCCTTGGTCTAATGTCTGCTCTGTCTGAAATTAATATAACTGCTCCTGCTTTCTTTTGATTAGTGTTAGCTTGTACATCTTTGTATTGAAGAGGCTGTCCTTTCTCCACTGTACATTCCTGCCTCCTTTATCAAAGATAAGGTGTCCATATGTGCGTGGGTTTATCTCTGGGCTTTCTATCCTGTTCCACTGATCTATCTTTCTGTTTTTGTGCCTAAAGTGGGTTTCTTGTAAACAACATATAGATTGGGCTTGTTTTTGATCCACTCTGACAACCTCTGTCCTTTAATAAGTGCATTTTAGACCACTGACATTCAAACTGATTATTGGTATGATTAGATTGAAAGCTACCATCTTTGTTACTGTTTTCTATTTGTTTCCTTTTTCTTTGTTCCCGTTTTTGTCTTCCACCAATTTCTGCCTTATGTGGTTTCAACTGAGCATTTCCTATTATTTCACTTTCTCTCTTCTCTTAATATATCAGTTATACTCTTTCTTTTCTTTCTTTCTTTTCTTTTTTTTTTTTTTTTAGTGTTTTCCCGAGTGTTTGCAATATACATTTACAACTAATCCAAGTCCACTTTCATAATTACATTATGCCACTTCACAGGTAAGGTGAGGGCAATGTGAGTACCTTATGATAATTTTAATAATTGTAATTCCTCCTTTCCTTCCCTTGTATTATTGCTGTCATCCATTTAACTTATACATAAGCCTACATAATCAAATGCATTGCTGTTGTTATTATTTTTGAAGAAACTGTTATCTTAGATGATTTAAGAAGAATAAGAAAAATAAAAATTTTCTTTTGCCTTTACATATACCTTCTCTGATGCTCTTTGTTTCTTTATTTAGATTGGAATTTCTGACCTATATTGTGCTCCTCCTCTCCAGTGAATTTTCTTTTAACATTTCTGGGAAGGCTGGTTTACTGGCAAAAAATTCTCTTGACTTTTTAATTCTGTCGGCAGGCGGACTCTCAACCACTGCACCACCAGGGAAGCCCTGTCCTTCACTTTTAAAGGGGGAATTCACACGGTAAAGAATTAGGATAGAGGTATTTTGTTTGCTTGTTTGTTTTTTTTAATCTCAACACTTCAAATATGTAATTCCACTCTCTTCTTGCCTGCATGGTTTCTGAGGAGAAGTTGGATGTAATTCTTGTATTTGCTCCTCTATAGTTAAGGTATTTGTTTTTCTTCTGGCTTGCTTCAGGGTTTTTTCTTTATCTTCGATTTTCTATAGTTTGAGAATTAAATGTCTCAATGTAACTTCTTTTTACCTTTATCCTGCTTGGTGTTCTCTGAGCTCCCTGAATCTGTGGTTTGGTGTCTGACATTAATTTGTGGAAATCCTCAGTCATTGTTGTTTCAAATGCTTCTTCCGCTCCTTTCTCTTCTTCTTCACCTTCTTGTATTCCCATTACGTGTATTAACACCTTTTGTTGTTGTCAAATAATTCTTGGATGTTGGCTCTGTTTTTTATTCCAGTCTTTTTTTTTTTTTTCTGTTTTCTTTTGGAAGGGCCTGTTGAGATATCCTCAGGCTCCGAGATTCTTTACTCAACTGCATCTAGTCCACTAAACTTAGTCTTAATTTCTGTTACAGTGTTTTTGATCTCTAACATTTCTTTTTGGTTCTTTCTTAGAATTTCCATCTCTCTGTTTAAATTACCCACCTGTTCTTTTATGCTGTCTAAATTATCCATTAGAGCCCTTAGCATATCAACCCTAGTTGTTTTAAATACCCAGTCTGTAAATTCTAACATCCCTGCCATGTCTGAGTCTGGTTCTGATGTTTGCTTTATCTCTTCAAGCTGAGTTATTTTTTCTTTTAATATTTATTTAATATTTATTGCCTTTTAATCCCCTTGTAATATTTTTTGTGAGAGGCTGACATGATGTGCTGTGTGAAAGAAATTGCTGTAAATAGGACTTTAGCAGTGTGTTGGTAGGATGTGGTGGAAGGGGAGGCATTCTATAGTCCTGTGATTAGGCGTCACTCTTTTAGTGAGCATTTGCCTCTGGACTGTGAACTTGACATGTTCTCCCTATCCCATTTTTTTAAATTCCCTTAGCTGGGATGGGATGGATAGAGTGAGCTGAAGTTGGGCATTTCCCTTCCCCCAGGTCAGTTAGACTCTGATTAAAGAGGCTCTCTTGAGGACAGAACTTGTTAAGGAGAACAGAAAGCTCTGGCATATTTCAAATAGTTTACTTCCTCTCTCCTCCCTGCCAGAAGCGCAAAGGGATTTTTCTTTAATATTTCCTGTGAGGACCTGGTGAGCTTCTCTGGAGGTAACACTCACAAATATTTGGTGGGCTTCTGATGAATGGGTCCCCCTGGAATTTTCATCTCTCAGGCTTGCCCACACTGAGTCTCCATTAATTTGTCATTGGGTTTTCCTACCCCATCACTGGTTTCCCAGAAGTCCTCAGCTCTTGTGTCTCTGTGATTCTCTGTATTCGCTTGTCATTCTTGCCAATTTTGGGGGTGGTGTTTTGCCCTGTGATCTCAGTTCTTCTATAGATCTAAGAAGAGTTATTGATTTTTTTAGTTTTTTCAGCTTTTCACTTGTTATTAAGATGGAGTGGCAACTTCTACGTTTCTTACTGGCTGTGCTGAAAACCGGAAGTCCATACATGCATAAAGTGACTACTGATAAGCAAGCATTTCACTTCTGTCATTTAGCCATCTGTTTCATATGTTTATTATTCTTGAATTTTTCCAACACTGTCTCCTCTTCTGTTTGACTGATCTTGTTCTAATTGTAACATTTCTGTTCCCCTCTCGTTTCCTACTCTGCACATTTTTTAGTTATTTCCGTAGTAGTTATCCTAGTGATTATGATTATCTTCTTAATTTAATAACAATCTCATTAAATTAATACCAACTTAGCTTCAATAATATGTGAGGACACTGCGTCTAAATAGCTGTCCCCCATTATGTTGTTGTTTTCACAAATGACATCTTTACATGCATATATTTCATGTTTATTCACATACATTTATAATTAGTGTTTGATACTTTTTTGTCTTCTAAATCATATGGCAAACATGGAGAATTTAAGAAACAGAAACATAATTATACTAGCTTTTATATTTACTATATAGTTTTACCAGTGATCTTTATTTCTTCGTAAAGCTTCAGTATACTCTCTAGGGTCCTTTCATTTCAGTCTGAAGGACTCCCTTTAGCAACTCTGTAGGATAGATCTTCTACCAATGGACTCCCTCAGATTTATTTTTGTTCATTTCTCCTTAATTTTTGAATGACAGTTTTGCTGAATATGGAATTCATATTTGACTTTTACTTTTCTGCTCCTCCTTTATTGAGGTGTGATGGACAAAAAAATTGACATATTTAAAGTGTACAAGGCAATGATTTCATATACATAGTTAAATGATCACCACAATCTGGTTAACTAATGCATCCATCACCTCATAGTGACTTTCTTTGTTTCTTCCTTTTTCTTTCTTTCTTTCTTTCTTTCTTTCTTTCTTTCTTTCTTTCTTTTTAATGCATCCATCACCTCATAGTGACTTTCTTTGTTTCTTCCTTTTTCTTTCTTTCTTTCTTTCTTTCTTTCTTTCTTTCTTTCTTTCTTTCTTTCTTTCTTTCTTCCTTCCTTCCTTCCTTCCTTCTTCCTTTCTTTCTTTCTTCCTTTCTTTCTTCCTTTCTTTTTTCTTTCTTTCTTTCTTTTCTTTCTTTCTCTCTTTCTCTCCCTTCCTCCCTCCCTTCCTTCCTTCCTTCCTTCCTCTCTCTCTCTGTTTCTTTCTTTCTTTCTCTTTCCTCTCTCTTTCTTCTTTTTTCTTTCTGTGAGAACACCTGAGATCTACTCTCTTAACAAATTTCAAGCATACAATACATTATTTTTAACTATAGTCACCATGCTGTACATTAGATCCTCAGAACATCTTCAGCTTATAATGGAAAGTTTGTAATCTTGGATCAACATCTTATGTCACCTGTGCTCCCAGGCTCTGGTAACAATCGCTATAATTTTTGCTTTTATGAGTTCAACATTTTTTAAAGATTCCAAAGTAAGTGAAATTATACAGTATGTGTCTTTCTCTGTCTGGTTTATTTCACTTAGCATTATGTCCCCCAGGTTCATCCATTTGTCATGAAAGGCAGGCTTTCCTTCTTTCTCATGGCTGAATAATATTCCATTGTATACATATGCCACATCTTCTTTACCGATTAACTTGTCGACAGACACTTTGGTTGTTTCCACATTTTGGCTATTGTGAACAATATGCCAATGAAAAGGGGAGGGCAGATATCTCTTCAAGATACTGGCTTTGTTTCTTTT
The DNA here is from genome assembly GCF_003031525.2 of Neophocaena asiaeorientalis asiaeorientalis. Lineage (NCBI taxonomy): Eukaryota > Metazoa > Chordata > Mammalia > Artiodactyla > Phocoenidae > Neophocaena > Neophocaena asiaeorientalis. The sequence goes on along the minus strand of NW_020173954.1, from coordinate 27,735 downwards.
GGATATATGCCCAGCATTGGAATTGCTGGAACATACGGCAGTTCTATTTTTAAATTTTTGTGGCACTTCAGTACTGTTTTCCAAATGGCGGTAGCAATTTATATTCCCACAAACAGTGCACAAGAGTCCCCTTTTCTCCACACCCTTGACAACATCGATTATCTCTTGTCTTTTTGATAACAGCCATTCTAATAGGTAAAAAGTGATACCTATTTGTGGTGTTGACTTGCATTTGCCTGATGATTAATATGTGGTTTTTGATTTGCATTTCCATGATTGGTGATGAGTACTTGTTGACCATTTGTATATCTTCATTGGAAAAGTGTTTGGGTCTGCTGTCCATGTTTTAATTGAATTTTTTGTTTGTTTTATTTGAGTTATATGTGCTCCTAATATATTTTAGATATTAACCCCTTATCAGATATATGGTTTGAAGTTATTTTGCCCAATTCCATAGGTTACCTTTATATTTGTTGATGGTTTCCTTTGCTGTGTAGAAAGTTTTTAGTTTGATGTAGTCCAGCTTTTTGAATTTTGCTTTTGTTGCTTGAGGTCTTGGTGTCATGTCCAAAAAATCATTGCCACGAATAATGTCAAGGAGCTTTTCCCCTATGTTTTCTTTTAGCAGTTTTATGGTTTCAGGTCTTACATTTAACTCTTTAATCCATTGCAAGTTAATTTCTGTGCGTGGTGTAAGGTAGGGGCCCAGTGTCATTCTTTTGCATTTGGATATCCAGTTTTCCCAAAACCATTTATTAAAGAGAAAACCTTTTCCCCATTGTGTGTTCTTGGTGCACTTGTCATTGATTAGCTGGGTTTATTTCTGGGCTCTCTATTCTGTTCCATTGGTCTATGTGTCTATTTTTATGCCAGTACCATTCTGCTTTGATTACTATAGCATTGTAATATAGTTCGAAATCAGGGAGTGTGATGCCTCTAGTTTTGTACTTCTTTCTCAAGATTCCTTTGGCTATTCATTTGAATAGCCATATGAACTTTAGGATTTTTTTTCTATTTTTGTGAAAAATACCACTGGAATTTTGATAGGGACTGCATTGACTCTGTAGATGGTTTGGGGTACTATGGGCATCTTAACATTATGAATTATTCCAATCCAAGTATATGGGATATCTCTCCCCTTATATATGTCTTATTCCATTTATTTTCAATGTACAGGTCTTTCACCTACTTGGTTAGATTTATTCCTAAGTATTTTATTGTTTTTGCTTCTATTATAAATGGAATTACTTTCTTAATTTCTCTTTCATCATTAGCATGTAGAATGCAACTGATTATTCCACGTTGATTTTGTATCCTGAAAGTATACTGAATTGATATGCTAGTTGATAGTCTTAGGGTTTTCTATACAGATTATCATGTCATCTACAAAGAGAGGCAATTTTACTTCTTCCTTTCCAATTTGGATTTCTTTTTCTTGCCTAATTGCTCTGGCTGGGACTCTTGATACTGCATTGAATAGAAGTGGTGAGGTGGAAACCCTTTTTTTGTCCTGGTCTTAGAGGAAAAGCTTTAGATTTGCATCACTGAGTATGATGTTGGATGTGTACTTGTCATATATGGCCTTTTTCATGTCTACATTCATTCTTTCTATACTTAATTGGTTGAGAGTTATTATTATGAAAGGATGTAAATTTTGTCAAATGGTTTTGCTGCATCTGTTGAGGTGATGATATGATTTCTATCCATTTTCCCGTTAATGTGGTATATTGAGATGTGTATGATGAACCATCGTTGCATCCCAGGGGTGCATCTCACGTGATCATGATGTAGATTCTTTGAATGTGGTGTTGAATTTGGTTTGCCAATATTTTTTGAGAATTTCTGCATGTGCATTTGTCAAGGATATTGGCATGTAATATTTTTTTTCTTCTTGTATTGGCCTCGTCTGGCTTTTGTGTCAGGGTAAGGCTGGCCTCATGATAATGACTTGGACAGTATTCCCCCCTCTTCAATTTCTTGTAAAAAAAAAAAAAAGAAGTTTTGTTGTTTTTAAAGTGCTCAGACAGGCAGCTGAAACTTTTTTTTGTGTGGGGGGGGGGGGGAGGGGAATTGGGGGTGGGTGTGGAATTTTCATTATGGACTCAATCTCCTTACTAGATTTAAATCTATTCAGATTTTCTATTTCTTCATGATTCAAGTCTTGGTAGATTTTTTGTTTGTAGGATTTTATCATTTTCTTCTAGGTTATTCAATTTGTTGGCATTTATTGTTCGTAACAGTCTACTATGATCCTTTGTATTTATGCATTATCAGTTGTATTGTTTCCTCTTTAATTTCTGATTTTATTTATTTGCATCCTCTCTCTTTTTTTTCTTTCTTAACATCTTTATTGGAGTATAATAGCTTTACAATGGTGTGTTACTTTCTGCTTTATAACAAAGTGAATCAATTATACATATATCCCCATATCTCCTCCCTCTTGTGTCTCCCTCCCTCCCATTCTGCCTATCCCACCCCTCTAGGTGGTCACAAAGCACCGAGCTGATCTCCCTGTGCTATGAGGCTGCTTCCCACTAGCTATCTATTTTATATTTGGTAGTGTATGTATGTCCATGCCACTCTCTCACTTTGTACCAGCTTACCCTTCACACTCTCCGTGTCCTCAAGTCCATTCTCTTCATCCGTGTCTTTATTCCCATCTTGCACCTAGGTTCTTCGTGACACTATTTTTTTTAGATTCCATATATATGTGTTAGCATACAGCATTTGTTTTTCTCTTTCTGACTTACTTCACTCTGTATGACAGACTCTATTCCATCCACCTCACTACAGATAACTCAGTTTTGTTTCTTTTTATGGCAGAGTAATATTCCATTGTATATATGTACCACATCTTCTTTATCCATTCATCTGTCGATGGACACTTAGGTTGCTTCCATGTCCGGGCTATTGTAAATAGAGCTGCAATGAACATTTTGGTACATGACTCTTTTTGAATTTTGGTTTTCTCAGGGTATATGCCCAGTAGTGGGATTGCTGGGTCATATGCTAGTTCTATTTGTAGTTTTTTAAGGAACCTCCATACTGTTCTCTATAGTGCCTGAACCAATTCAGATTCCCACCAGCAGTGCAAGAATGTTCCTTTTTCTCCACAACTTCTCCAGCATTTATTATTTCTAGAATTTTGATGATGGCCATTCTGACTGGTGTGAGATGATATCTCATTGTAGTTTTGATTTGCATTTCTCTAATGATTAATGATGTTGAGCATTCTTTCATGTGTTTGTTGGCATTCTGTATATCTTCTTTGGAGAAATGTCTATTTAGGTCTTCTGCCCATTTTTGGATGGGGTTGTTTGTTTTTTTGTTATTGAGCTGCATGAGCTGCTTGTAAATTTTGGAGATTAATCCTTTGTCAGTTGCTTCATTTGCAAATGTTTTCTCCCATTCTGAGGGTTGTCTTTTGGTCTTGGTTATGGTTTCCTTTGCTGTGCAAAAGCTTTGAAGTTTCATTAGGTCCCATTTGTTTATTTTTGTTTTTATTTCCATTACTCTAGGAGGTGGGTCAGAAAGGATCTTGCTGTGATTTATGTCATAGAGTGTTCTTCCTATGTTTTCCTCTAAGAGTTTGATAGTTTCTGGCCTTACATTTAGGTCTTTAATCCATTTTGAGCTTATTTTTGTGTATGGTGTTAGGGAGTGATCTAATCTCATACTTTTACATGTACCTGTCCAGTTTTCCCAGCACCATTTATTGAAGAGGCTGTCCTTTCTCCACTGTACATTCCTGCCTCCTTTATCAAAGATAAGGTGTCCATATGTGCGTGGGTTTATCTCTGGGCTTTCTATCCTGTTCCATTGATCTATCTTTCTGTTTTTGTGCCAGTACCATACTGTCTTGATTACTGTTGCTTTGTAGTATAGTCTGAAGTCAGGGAGCCTGATTCCTCCAGCTCCTTTTTTCGTTCTCAAGATTGCTTTGGCTATTCGGGGTCTTTTGTGTTTCCATACAAATTGCGAAATTTTTTGTTCTAGTTCTGTGAAAAATGCCAGTGGTAGTTTGATAGGGATTGCACTGAATCTATAGATTGCTTTGGGTAGTAGAGTCATTTTCAGAATGCTGATTCTTCCAGTCCAAGAACATGGTATACGTCTCCATTTGTGTTGTCTTTGATTACTTTCATCAGTATCCTACAGATTTCTGAGTACAGGTTTTTGTCTCCTTAGGTAGGTTTATTCCTAGATATTTTATTCTTTTTGTTGCAATGGTAAATGGGAGTGTTTTCTTGATTTCACTTTCAGATTTTTCATCATTAGTATATAGGAATGCCAGAGATTTCTGTGCATTAATTTTGTATCCTGCTACTTTACCAAATTCATTGATTAGCTCTAGTAGTTTTCTGGTAGCATCTTTAGGATTCTCTATGTATAGTATCATGTCATCTGCAAACAGTGACAGCTTTACTTCTTCTTTTCCGATTTGGATTCCTTTTATTTCCTTTTCTTCTCTGATTGCTGTGGCTAAAACTTCCAAAACTATGTTGAATAAGAGTGGTAAGAGTGTGCAACCTTGTCTTGTTCTTGATCTTAGTGGAAATACTTTCAGTTTTTAACCACTGAGGATGATGTTGGCGGTCGGCTTGTCATATATGGCCTTTATTATGTTGAGGAAAGTTCCCTCTATGCCTACTTTCTGCAGGGTTTTTATCATAAATGTGTATTGAATTTTGTCAGAAGCTTTCTCTGCATCTATTGAGATGATCATATGGTTTTTCCCCTTAAATTTCTTAATATGGTTTATCACAGTGCTAGATTTTCGTATACTGAAGAAACCTTGCATTGCTGGAGTAAACCCCACTTGATCATGTTGTGTGATTCTTTTAATGTGCTGTTGGATTCTGTTTGCTAGTATTTTGTTGAGGATTTTTGCATCTATGTTCATCAGTGATATTGGCCTGTAGTTTTCTTTCTTTGTGACATCCTTGTCTGGTTTTGGTATCAGGGTGATGGTGGCTTCATAGAAGGAATTTGGGAGTGTTCCTCCCTCTGCTATATTTTGGTAGTTTCAGAAGGATAGGTGTTAGCTCTTCTGTAAATGTTTGATAGAGTTCGCCTGTGAAGCCATCTGGTCCTGGGCTTTTTTTTGTTGGAAGATTTTAAATCACAGTTTCAATTTCAGTGCTTTTGATTGGTCAGCTCATATTTTCTATTTCTTCCTGATTCAGTCTTGGCAGGTTGTGCATTCTTAAGAATTTGTCTGTTTCTTCCAGATTGTCCATTTTATTGGCATAGAGTTGTTTTTAGTAATCTGTCATGATT
>NW_020173954.1:22180-22348 GCF_003031525.2 Neophocaena asiaeorientalis asiaeorientalis | reverse complement strand
TTTGTTTATTTTCTCAAAGAACCAGCTTTTAGTTTTATTGATCTTTTCTATTGTTTCCTTCATTTCTTTTTCATTTATTTCTGATCTGATTTTTATAATTTCCTTCTTTCTACTAGCTTTGGCGTTTTTTTGTTCTTTCTTCTCTAATTGCTTGAGGTGCAAGGTTAG
>NW_020173954.1:6865-11189 GCF_003031525.2 Neophocaena asiaeorientalis asiaeorientalis | reverse complement strand
ACCTGTGAAGCCATCTGGTCCTGGGCTTTTTTTTGTTGGAAGATTTTAAATCACAGTTTCAATTTCAGTGCTTTTGATTGGTCAGCTCATATTTTCTATTTCTTCCTGATTCAGTCTTGGCAGGTTGTGCATTCTTAAGAATTTGTCTGTTTCTTCCAGATTGTCCATTTTATTGGCATAGAGTTGTTTTTAGTAATCTGTCATGATCTTTTTTATTTCTGCAGTGTCAGTTGTTACTTCTCCTTTTTCATTTCTAATTCTATTGATTTGAGTCTTCCCCTTTTTTTCTTGATGAGTCTGGCTAATGGTTTATCTATTTTGTTTATCTTCTCAAAGAACCAGCTTTTAGTTTTATTGATCTTTGCTATTGTTTCCTTCATTTCTTTTTCATTTATTTCTGATCTGATTTTTATAATTTCCTTCTTTCTACTAGCTTTGGCGTTTTGTTCTTCTTTCTCTAATTGCTTGAGGTGCAAGGTTAGGTTGTTTATTCGAGATGTTTCCTGCTTTTTAAGGTGGGCTTGTATTGCTATAAACTTCCCACTTATAACTGCTTTTGCTGCATCCCATAGGTTTTGGATCGTTGTGTCTCCATTGACATTTATTTCTAGGTATTTTTTTATTTCCTCTTTCATTTCTTCAGTGATCACTTCATTATTAAGTAGTGTATTGTTTCGCCTCCATGTGTCTGTATTTTTTTTAAAGATCTTTTCCTGTAATTGATGTCTAGTCTCATAGTGATGTTCTCGGAAAAGACACTTGATACAATTTCAATTTTCTTATATTTACCAAGGCTTGATTTGTGACCCAAGATATGATCTATCCTGGAGAATGTTCTATGAGCACTTGAGAAAAATATGTGCTCTGTTGTTTTTGGAAGGAGTGTCCTATTGGAAGGAGTGTCAATTAAATCCATCTTGTTTAATGTATCATTTAAAGCTTGTGTTTCCTTATTTATTTTCATTTTGGATGATCTGTTCATTGGTGAAAGTGGGGTGTTAAAGTCCCCTACTATGAATGTGTTACTGTCAATTTTCCCTTTTATGGCTGTTAGTACTCGCCTTATATATTGAGGTGGTCCTATGTTGGGTGCATAAATATTTACAATTGTTATATCTTCTTCTTGGATCGATCCCTTGATTATTGTGCAGTGTCCTTCTTTGTCTCTTCTAATAGCCTTTATATAAAAGTCTATTTTGTCTGATATGAGAATTGCTACTCCAGCTTTCTTTTGGTTTCCATTTGCATGAAATATCTTTTTCTATCCCCTTACTTTCAGTCTGCATGTGTCTCTAGGTCTGAAGTGGGTCTCTTGTAGACAGCATATATAAGGGTCTTGCTTTTGTATCCATTCAGCCAATCTGTGTCTTTTGGTGGGAGCATTTAGTCCATTTATATTTAAGGTAATTATCGATATGTATGGTCCGATTCCCATTTTCTAAATTGTTTTGTATTCATTATTATAGGTCTTTTCCTTGTCTTGTTTTTCTTGTCTAGAGAAGTTCCTTTAGCATTTGTTGTAAAGCTGGTTTGGTGGTGCTGAACTCTCTCAGCTTTTGCTTGTCTGTAAAGGTTTTAATTTCTCCATCAAATCTGAATGAGATCCTTGCTGGGTAGAGTAATCTTGGTTGCAGGTTTTTCTCCTTCATCACTTTCAGTATGTCCTGCCACTCCCTTCTGGCTTGCAGGGTTTCTGCTGAGAGATCAGCTGTTAACCTTATGGGGATTCCCTTGTGTGTTATTTGTTGTTTTTCCCTTGCTGCTTTTAATATGCTTTCTTTGTATTTAATTTTTGACAGTTTGATTAATATGTGTCTTGGCATATTTCTCCTTGGATTTATCCTGTATGGGATTCTCTGTGCTTCCTGGACTTGATTAGCTATATCCTTTCCCATATTAGGGAAGTTTTCAACTATAATCTCTTCAAATATTTTCTCCGTCCCTTTCTTTTTCTCTTCTTCTTCTGGAACCCCCATAATTCGAATGTTCATGCATTTAATGTTGTCCCAGAGGTCTCTGAGACTGTCCTCAGTTCTTTTCATTCTTTTTTCTTTCTTCTGCTCTCTAGTAGTTATTTTCATTATTTTATCTTCCAGGTCACTTATCCGTTCTTCTGCTTCAGTTATTCTGCTATTGATCCCATCTAGAGTACTTTTAATTTCATTTATTGTGTTGTTCATCATTGCTTGTTTCATCTTTATTTCTTCTAGATCCTTGTTGAATGTTTCTTGCATTTTATCCATTCTGTTTCCAAGATTGTGGATCATCCTTACTATAATTATTCTGAATTCTTTTTCAGGTAGTCTGCCTATTTCCTCTTCATTTGTTAGGTCTGGTGCATTTGTGTCTTGCTCCTTCATCTGCTGTGTGTTTTTTCTCTTCTCATTTTGCTTATATTACTGTGTTTGGGGTCTCCTTTTTTTAGACTGCAGGTTCGTAGTTCCTGTTGTTTTTGATGTCTGTCCCCAGTGGCTAATGTTGTTTCAGTGGGTTGTGTAGGCTTCCTGGTGGAGGGGACGAGTGCCTGTTTTGTTGTGGATGAGGCTGGTTCTTGTGTATCTAGGAGGCAGGTCCACGTCTGGTGGTGTGTTTTGGGGTGTCTGTGGACTTACTATCATTTTAGGCAGCCTCTCTGCTAATGGATGGGGTTGTGTTCCTGTTTTGCTAGTTGTTTGGCATAGGTTGTCCAGCACGGTAGCTTGCTTGTCGGTGAGTACAGCTGGGTGCTGGCGTTAAGATGAAGGTCTCTGGGAGATTTTTGCTGTTTGATATAATGTGGAGATGGGAGGTCTCTTATTGACTAGAGTCCTGAAGTAGGCTCTCCCACCTCAGAGGCACAGCCCTGACTACTGCCTGGAGCAGTAAGAGCCTTTCATCCACTCGGCTCAGAATAAAAGGGAGAACAAGTAGAGAGAACTAGTAGAAGTACGAAGAAGGAAAGAAAGAATGAAAGAAAGAAAGAGAGGAGGGAAGGAAGGAAGGAAGGAAGAAGAAAAGAAGGAAAGAAGGCAAGAAGGAAAGAAAGGAGGGAGGGAGGGAGGACAAAAGACAGAAAGAAAGAAGATACAAGCTGTGCGAATGTAACAAAGTGGGCTCAAGTCCACTACCCGAAAAGTGTCTCATGCCTCTCGACAGAGGGCAGCGGGTCTCCTGCTGCTGCAGAAGGACTGCAGGAGTCTGTTTCGGGCTATAAGGAGAGAAACGTGATGCCCGCTGACAGACATGCCGGCAGCGGCCCGTAGTCAGAGTGTCACGCGCCTGGTGGTCTCTTCGACATAACCAAACCACACATACCGGCCACTAACGTGTGCCCCCTGCGCGGGGCAGGGTGCGTGAAGCCACCTGCTTAGGCAAAACCTACGGGTGGCCTGGCAAATGGGTCCCGTTTACGGGAAATTGTTATGTTCCTTTCCAGTTTGGTGAAAGGCACGTTCCGAGCATTCCCCGTTCTGGATTTGGAGCTCTGCCGTGGAGTGCAACACAAAGACACAAGTGTCTGGGGGACAGGGAAATATAGCACTTTGGCAGAGGTATCTTCATGCTGCCCCGAGCTCTGGGCTCCGTATTCAACTTGGAGTGAAGGAAGCCTGGGGTGCCATGCACGGACCATCTGGTCCTGGACGGGATGTGCACGTGCAACAGACGAGCTAGAGGAGAGAAACGGGATACCCACAGCTCTTCGGTATAGGCCTGTTCCCGTCTAGCTCGTCGCGAAAGCAGCTTCTGAAAGGATCAGGAGCCTTTTCTCAACACGTCGAACAGGAGTTCATTCCCACAGTGCTACATTCCGAGTTTCTCTAGGGTACTTGGAAGGGGCAGCTTTTCAGAGTGCATTGCATAGGAACGGAGTTTCTCACAAGGGAAATGGGATGTGTACCTGACAGGCTAGGTGAGCAAAATTTCAGATGCCGTTGTCCTCCAGTGGACCGGGGACAGGACCCAGGTCAGGCGAGCTCATAGTGACATTGATCCCACACATTCTGGGGCAGTGTGCCGCATCAGCTCCCTTACAAGGCTGCGTTGACATTCAGCCACATAAATAGAATAAGCTGCGGTAGGCAGTCTGACGCACATCCCAGGGTAGCCGTGCAGAGTTCCAATCCCAAGCCCTGTGGAGAGAGACGGGCCTGAAAGCGTTTCACCCACGACGGCTCTCCGAACACTCTGGGTTATTGCGAGTTGCAGGGAGGACTGCGGTGAAGAGGGCTGTGAGCGTGAAACATATCGTTCGGCCGTGCCCCTTGGACGTGGAGTGTGGCAAAGCGTGCCCAAGTGGACGGTAGGGCAAAGCCTGCCCAAATCACGTTGCCGGGTGCTGTTGTTG
>NW_020173954.1:274-6636 GCF_003031525.2 Neophocaena asiaeorientalis asiaeorientalis | reverse complement strand
TGCCTCTCGACAGAGGGCAGCGTGTCTCCTGCTGCTGCAGAAGGACTGCAGGCGCCTGTTTCGGGCTATAAGGAGAGAAACGGGATGCCCGCTGACAGACATGCCGGCAGCGGCCCGTAGTCAGAGTGTCATGCGCCTGGTGGTCTCATCGACATAACCAAACCACACGTACCGGCCACGGATGTGTGCACCCTGCGCGGGGCAGGTTGCGTGAAGCCACCTGCTTGGGCAAACCCTACGGGTGGCCTGGCAAATGGGTCCCGTTTACGGGAAATTGTTATGTTCCTTTCCAGTTTGGTGAAAGGCACGTTCCGAGCATTCCCCGTTCTGGATTTGGAGCTCTGCCGTGGAGTGCAACACAAAGACCCAAGTGTCTGGGGGACAGGGAAATATAGCACTTTGGCAGAGGTATCTTCATGCTGCCCCGAGCTCTGGGCTCCGTATTCAACTTGGAGTGAAGGAAGCCTGGGGTGCCATGCACGGACCATCTGGACCTGGACGGGATGTGCACGTGCCATAGATGAGTTAGCGGAGAGAAACGGGATACCCACAGCTCTTCGGTGCTAGGGCGTCCCCCGGGGCCCGTGGACACCAGCTATCGGCACGTCTGCCTGGCCAGGAGTCCAATACAGATTTCACGGCAAGCCGGTTCACACGGCTTTTTCCTAATGGCGGCTAGTTCGATAGGGAGAAGAATTGGTTTCGATAGGGAGAAGGAGTGGCACACGATAGGGAGAAGAATTGGTGTCGATAGGGAGAAGGAGTGGGGCAAGACGTTGGTTTACGGGAAAAGTGAGGGGGTGGAAAGTCCCTAAAGGCCCCACAGTACGATGCCAAACATTTAGATGCACTTGGCTGCTGGCCCGCGTGCTGGTTGCCCCCCTCTGCAATGTATGGGAATTTAACTCTGTAGCAGGTCTTCCCACCGTGGACACTGATTTCGTTCGCATCTTCGACACTGAGCCTAGGGGCAGAGGCCAAAACTGGGTCAATTCCGAGGCTCTTCCACCAGACGTTTGCAGAGGCGCCTGCCTTGGACTTGAAGCTAAACAGAAGCAGGGACCCCAGGCACAGGGCCGACTGAGCGGTGTCCCCCCTCATAGCATATAGATTTTCCTAAGGAACAGGGTAACGTTGATGTCAGCCCTGGGATCCAAGATTTCCTGAGAGTGCTCCTTTTGTGACCAGAATCTATGGCTCAGGCGGGACATGTGCAGCGGTTACTTTCGGACCTTGCCACCTCAGACACTCTACCTCTGGGGCGTTCGGAAGCTGCGCGAATGTAACAAAGTGGGCTCAAGTCCAGTACCCGAAAAGTGTCTCATGCCTGTCGACAGAGGGCAGCGTGTCTCCTGCTGCTGCAGGAGGACTGCAGAAGTCTGTTTCGGGCTATAAGGATAGAAACGTGATGCCCGCTGATAGAAATGCCGGCAGCGGCCCGTAGTCATAGTGTCACGCACCTGGTGGTCTCTTCGACATAACCGAACCACAGGTACCGGCCACAGACGTGTGCCCCTGCGCGGGGCAGGGTGCGTGGAGCCACCTGTTTGGGCAAACTCTACGGGTGGCCTGGCAAATGTGTCCCGTTTACGGGAAATTGTTATGTTCCTTTCCAGTTTGATGAAAGGTACGTTATGAGCATTGCCCTGTCTGGATTTGGAGCTCTGCCGTGGAGTGCAACACAAAGAACCAAGTGTTTGGGGGACAGGGAAATAGCACTTTGGCGGAGATATCTTCATTCTGCCCCGAGTTCTGGGCTCCGTATTCAACTTGGAGTGAAGGAAGCCTGGGGTGCAATGCACGGACCATCTGGTCCTGGACGGGATGTGCACGTGCAACAGACGAGCTAGAGGAGAGAAACGGGATACCCACAGCTCTTCGGGATAGGCATGTTCTCATCCAGCTCGTCGCGAAAGCAGCTTCTGAAAGGCTTGGGAGCCTTTTCTCAACACGTCGAACAGGAGTTCATTCACACAGTACCACACTCCGAGTTTCTCAAGGGTACTTGGAGGGGCAGCTTTTCAGACTGCATTGCATAGGAACGGAGTTCCTCACAGGGGAAATGGGATGTGTACCTGACAGGCTAGGTGAGCAAAATTTCATATGCCATGTCCTCCAGTGGACCGGGGAGAGGACCCAGGTCAGGCGAGCGCATAGTGCCTTTGATCCCACACATTCTGGGGCAGTGTGCCGCATCAGCTCCCTTACAAGGCTGCATTGACATTCAGCCACGTAAGTAGAATAAGCTGCGGAAGGCAGTCTGACGCACATCCCAGGGTAGCCTTGCAGAGTTCCAATCCCAAGCCCTGTGGAGACAACGGGCCTGAAAACGTTTCACCCACGACGGCTCTTCGAAAACTCCGGGTCGTTGCGAGTTGCAGGGAGGACTGCGGTGAAGAGGGCTGTGAGCGTGAAACATACCGTTCGACCATGCCTCTTGGACGCGGAGTGTGGCAAAGCGTGCCCAAGTGGACGGTAGGGCAAATCCTGCCCAAGTCAAGTTGCAGGCTGCTGTTGTTGTTGTTGTTACGTGGAATCCCGGGGTTTGTTCGCTGCTGTTTGAGAAAAAGAAATCCTGGCTTCCTGTTTGTTCCCTGAGTGGCGGGCAGTCCTCATAGAGGGAGGGTTCACACAAATCAGTTCCGATCACAGGACGGAACATCGCACACACATCTTGGGGTGCTGTGGTCTCTGGCCCATTGCAACGTAAGCCTTCGCCGAGGCCCGGGAAACGGGTTGCTCCCCAGCTCACAAATGCCCGTGATGAGGTAGGCCGGATGGAAGCATGGGGGTACCACAGTGCTTTCCCTGCAGGACAAATGCACGATGAGGTTCTAGAACATACCGTTATCTACGGAAGGACTGTGGTGCCCGGGATGCTCGGTGGCTCCAACACGGGGCACTAAGGGCTCATTCTGAATCCCATACGATGCCAATCATTTAGATGCACTTGGCTGCTGGCCCGTGTGCTGGTTGCCCCCTTCTGCAATGTATGGGAATTTAACTCTGTAGCAGGTCTTCCCACCGGGGACACTGATTTCGTTCACATCTACGACCCTGAGCCTAGTGGCAGAGGCCAAAGCTAGGTCATTTCCGAGGCTCTTCCACCAGACGTTTGCAGAGGTGCCTGCCTTGGACTTGAAGCTACACAGAAGCAGGGACCCCAGGCACAGGGCCGACTGAGCGGTGTCCACCCTCATAGCATATACAATTTCCTAAGGAACAGGGTCACTTTAATGTCAGCCCTGGGATCCAAGATTTCCTGAGAGTGCTCCTTTTGTGACCAGAATCTATGGCTCAGGCGGGACACGTGCAGCGGTTACATTCAGACCTAGCCACCACAGACACTCTACCTCTGGGGCGTTCGGAAGCTGCGCGAATGTAACAAAGTGGGCTCAAGTCCAGCACCCGAAAAGTGTCTCATGCCTCTCGACTGAGGGTAGCGTGTCTCCTGCTGCTGCAGAAGGACTACAGAAGTCTTTTTCGGGCTATAAGGATAGAAACGTGATGCCCGCTGATAGAAATGCCGGCAGCGGCCCGTAGTCATAGTGTCACGCACCTGGTGGTCTCTTCGACATAACCGAACCACACGTACCGGCCAGAGACGTGTGCCCCTGCGCGGGGCAGGGTGCGTGGAGCCACCTGTTTGGGCAAACTCTACGGGTGGCCTGGCAAATGTGTCCCGTTTACGGGAAATTGTTATGTTCCTTTCCAGTTTGATGAAAGGTACGTTATGAGCATTGCCCTGTCTGGATTTGGAGCTCTGCCGTGGAGTGCAACACAAAGGACCAAGTGTTTGGGGGACAGGGAAATAGCACTTTGGCGGAGGTATCTTCATGCTGCCCCGAGCTCTGGGCTCCGTATTCAACTTGGAGTGAAGGAAGCCTGGGGTGCAATGCACGGACCATCTGGTCCTGGACGGGATGTGCACGTGCAACAGACGAGCTAGAGGAGAGAAACGGGATACCCACAGCTCTTCGGGATAGGCATGTTCTCATCCAGCTCGTCGCGAAAGCAGCTTCTGAAAGGCTTGGGAGCCTTTTCTCAACACGTCGAACAGGAGTTCATTCACACAGTACCACACTCCGAGTTTCTCAAGGGTACTTGGAGGGGCAGCTTTTCAGACTGCATTGCATAGGAACGGAGTTCCTCACAGGGGAAATGGGATGTGTACCTGACAGGCTAGGTGAACAAAATTTCATATGCAGTTGTCCTCCAGTGGACCGGGAACAGGACCCAGGTCAGGCGAGCGCATAGTGTCTTTGATCCCACACATTCTGGGGCAGTGTGCCTCATCAGCTCCCTTACAAGGCTGCGTTGACATTCAGCCACATAAATAGAATATGCTGCGGTAGGCAGTCTGACGCACATCCCAGGGTAGCCGTGCAGAGTTCCAATCCCAAGCCCTGTGGAGACAGACGGGCCTGAAAACGTTTCACCCACGACGGCTCTTCGAAAACTCCGGGTCGTTGCGAGTTGCAGGGAGGACTGCGGTGAAGAGGGCTGTGAGCGTGAAACATATCGTTCGGCCGTGCCCCTTGGACGTGGAGTGTGGCAAAGCGTGCCCAAGTGGACGGTAGGGCAAAGCCTGCCCAAATCACGTTGCCGGGTGCTGTTGTTGTTGTTACAAGGAATCCCGGGGTTTGTTCACTGCTGTTTGAGAAAAAGAAATCCTGGCTTCGTGTTTGTTCCTTGAGTGCGGGAAGTCCTCGTAGAGGGAGGTTTGAGGTGTCCAGTGTTCACACATATCGGTTCCGATCACGGGACGGAACATCGCACACACTTCTTGGGGCGCTGTGGCCTCAGGTCCATTGCAAAGTGAGCCTTCGCCGAGGCACGGGAAACGGGTTGCTCCGCAGCTCACAAATGCCCGTGATGAGGTTGGCCGGATGGAAGCGTGGGGGTACCACGCTGCTTTTCCTGCAGGAGAAACATACTATAAGGTTCTAGACCATACCGTTATCTATGGGAGGACCGTGGTGCCCGGGATGCTCGGTGACTCCAACACGGGGCGCTAAGGGCTCATTCTGAAGCCCGTACGATGCCAATCATTTAAATGCACTTGGCTGCTGGCCCGCGTGCTGGTTGCCCCCCTCTGCAATGTATGGGAATTTAACTCTGTAGCAGGTCTTCCCACCGGGGACACTGATTTCGTTCGCATCTTCGACCCTGAGCCTTGTGGCAGAGGCCAACGCTGGGTCACTTCCGAGGCTCTTCCACCAGATGTTTGCAGAGGCGCCTGCCTTGGACTTGAAGCTACACAGAAGCAGGGACCCCAGGCACAGGGCCGACTGAGCGGTGTCCACCCTCATAGCATATACAATTTCCTAAGGAACAGGGTCACTTTGATGTCAGCCCTGGGATCCAAGATTTCGTGAGAGTGCTCCTTTTGTGACCAGAATCTATGGCTCAGGCGGGACACGTGCAGCGGTTACTTTCGGACCTTGCCACCTCAGACACTCTACCTCTGGGGCGTTCGGAAGCTGCGCGAATGTAACAAAGTGGGCTCAAGTCCAGTACCCGAAAAGTGTCTCATGCCTGTCGACAGAGGGCAGCGTGTCTCCTCCTGCTGCAGGAGGACTGCAGAAGTCTGTTTCGGGCTATAAGGATAGAAACGTGATGCCCGCTGATAGAAATGCCGGCAGCGGCCCGTAGTCATAGTCTCACGCACCTGGTGGTTTCTTCGACATAACCAAACCACACGTACCGGCCACGGACATGTGCCCCTGCGCGGGGCAGGGTGCGTGGAGCCACCTGTTTGGGCAAACCCTACGTGTGGCCTGGCAAATGTGTCCCGTTTACGGGAAATTGTTATGTTCCTTTCCAGTTTGATGAAAGGTACGTTACGAGCATTGCCCTGTCTGGATTTGGAGCTCTGCCGTGGAGTGCCACACAAAGAACCAAGTGTTCGGGGACAGGGAAATAGCACTTTGGCGGAGGTATCTTCATGCTGCCCCGAGCTCTGGGCTCCATATTCGACTTGGAGTGAAGGAAGCCTGGGGTACAATGCACGGACCATCTGGTCCTGGACGGGATGTGCACGTGCAACAGACGAGCTAGAGGAGAGAAACGGGATACGCACAGCTCGTCGGGATAGGCCTGTGCTCATCCAGCTCGTCGTGAAAGCAGCTTCTGAAAGGCTTGGGAGCCTTTTCTCAACACGTCGAACAGGAGTTCATTCACACAGTACCACACTCCGAGTTTCTCAAGGGTACTTGGAGGGGCAGCTTTTCAGACTGCATTGCATAGGAACGGAGTTCCTCACAGGGGAAATGGGATGTGTACCTGACAGGCTAGGTGAACAAAATTTCATATGCAGTTGTCCTCCAGTGGACCGGGAACAGGACCCAGGTCAGGCGAGC
>NW_020173954.1:0-247 GCF_003031525.2 Neophocaena asiaeorientalis asiaeorientalis | reverse complement strand
TTTCGTGAGAGTGCTCCTTTTGTGACCAGAATCTATGGCTCAGGCGGGACACGTGCAGCGGTTACTTTCGGACCTTGCCACCTCAGACACTCTACCTCTGGGGCGTTCGGAAACTGCTCGAATGTAACAAGGTGGGCTCAAGTCCAGTACCCGAAAAGTGTCTCATGCCTCTCGACAGAGGGCAGCGTGTCTCCTGCTGCTGCAAAAGGACTGCAGAAGTCTGTTTCGGGCTATAAGGATGGAAACG
>NW_020173953.1:3522663-3549942 GCF_003031525.2 Neophocaena asiaeorientalis asiaeorientalis | reverse complement strand
GTTGATGGGAATGTAAATTGATTCAGCCACTATGGAAAACAATATGGAGGTTTCCCCAAAATTTAAAATAGATTTACCAAATGATTCAGCAATCTCTCTTCTGGGTGTACACCAAATGGAAATGAAGTCATTATCTTGAAGAGATATCCACATTCCCATGTTCATTGAAATATTATTCATAGTGGCTAAGAAATGGAAACCACCTAAGTGTCCATGGAGGGATGAATGGATAAAGAAAGTGTGGTATAAATATAATAGAAAATTGTATTTCTTGTTTTATATTGTATTCAGCCTTAAAAAATAAAGAAATCTTGTCATTGGAAACAACAAGGGTGAACCAGAAATCTAAAGTTTATAGAATTACCCCAGGGATTCTACATCAGGTGGTCTGACCCCCATGCTTTAAGAAGCACTGCTTCAAGCCATTACCCACACATATGCACGTGCACAGACACACACTTTTAATTTATTTATTTATGCTCAGGTAACTGAATCTTGATAAAGGAAAATCATCTACATCTCAACAGGATAAGGGCAGAAGAAGGAGCCCTTTATATCCCCAAGGACATATAAGAAGTACACTGAAGTACAATATCTGTGCTTAGCACCCTTCAAACACAGACATGGTACTGGGACTGAAGTTTCTGATGACATGTTCTGTTTAGAAGAAAAAATATGTATTTTTGGTTGATTTGATAAATTCATACTTTCCTATGTAATAAGAAAATGTTCTACATTACTTTATGTCAGGTATTTTTAACTGTAATTCACTCCTATTACATATGTTTTTTAAAAAATGCTTGTACTCAGATCCCACCCTTGGAAATTCTCACAGGAAGATCTTCTAAGCATTCTGGAAATTTGTATTTAAAAAGTTCTCTATAAGTAATTTACCTTTGGGCTACCAATTTGGGACAGTTACAAGGTCCTTATTCATTGCTTTTTATTTCCCATCATTTTCAGCCTCCTCCACTTATCTTGAATCTAGGAATGAAGAGGTTCCATCTATATTTATATAGGATTCATAAAAATGAGAACAGAATAAATACTATTTTACGGATAAAGTGAAAAGAAAGAGTAGGAAGAACATCTGATGTTGTATTCAGGCTCAGCTGTGTTCTGTAGGGAGTATGCCTAGCTATTTGTTTCTAATTGTACATGAGTTTTGGTATTGAGCTGGGCCAGTTAAGTGTTTTTCACATAATAGAAACTCAATAAATATGGCTGGGTTATCTGAAAAATTTCCCCAACAAACATGAAAAAGATATCAAACATCCATTTGCTAACATCTCATAACTATTCTTTAATTCATAGCCATTTGCAGGTTGGAAGCCTGATGTCTGCGCATTTTATAAGTTGGATTCATCGCAGAAGGTCACACATGAAGAAAAGTGTTGTTTTTATTTCCGAATTTCCCATTAATTGCTTACTTCTCCGAATTACCTGAAAAACTAATCTATGTATATTTAAGATTTCCATGCTGAATAAAACCTGTAGCTGAGAAAGGTGACTTGAATACTTAAAGACACCTTATTTACAGAAGAACGTTTGAGAGAAAAAGAGGGAGAGAAAAAAATATTTTCCTCCTGTATTTTAGGATGTTTCAGAGTAATTCTTCCTGGAAGAAAGGCATGGCTAGAGAATATTCTGGAGTACTTTCTTGAATTATGAGTCTGTGACTAACTGTTGCACTTAGAATCATACCACATAACCCTTGCTTGAATCCAGAGTGCAGTGTTATTTCTACTCTGCTTACTATTTTCCTAATGACTTATTTCCATAATCACCTTGTCTCCACAAAGGAGGGGTTTCAAATGCTGCAAGTTTCTTTAGAAATTTGTTTTTCACATTTTCACGTTCTATGTATCAATTATGTACTCATGTCTCTCACGAACATCTACCACATGGATTCCGGATTTCTGTCCTTTTACCTAAACCCTCTACTCGAATTGTTAGGTTTCCCAATTCCTTGATTACTCAGAAGTAGTGATTCATTAGCCAAAGCTGAATATATGAATGCTGATTTGTGCTTACCCATGTGGTTCACAGGAGTGGTTTAGAGCCCCAAAAAGTTTTCCAAGACTAACTTTGATAGTAAATCTATTAGTGATACCCTGCTAAACATTTCCCAAGTTTTCTCTTAAGGCTATATTGAAGGAATCTAATATCTGCCTTCTGTCACAAGTTGGTGGAGCAATGTTCTCCAAGTGTGACTCTTTTTGTGACTAGAGTATTTGATTACACTAACCAATAAAGTTGTTGGCCATAAAATTACTACAGTGGAGAATGCGAAGATGGCAGAGTCATAGCGAGCTTGGTACTGGCAGGAAATTTAATACCATATTTACATTGTTCTTGCAAATAAGAAATGACCAAATAATTTTCCCTCCCTCCCTCATATTTTTCCTTTGTCTGCATTTTCTTCTCTTTTGCTTCTATATCTTTGTCCTCAAGTTTTTACTTCTTAGAGGACCACAAGATTCACCTCTATTCCTATAGATCATATGAAGGCAGGGTCAATTTCTAACTAGATTTATGAGCAGTTTCTCAGCAAGAAGAGATCAAGAGAAGCCCCTTCCTAGCACAGAGAAATCTCATAGTTGCAAAAAGTCATCATTTTCAAAGATTCACACTGGCTTTGCCTTGTAGACTCGAATAAAAGCTTTCAGCTACAATGGATACCTAAGGAAGATTACCAAGTACATTACAAGTCAAGAGTTCTTCTTCACCTACTGAAGATACTAAATGAACATAAACATAAAACACTGAAGAATCAATGGATGACACTGACATTTGATAAAATTATTCAAAGTGAATCTTTTTCTTATCCAAAGAAAGTTTTGCTTGCTCTTTTGCCCCAAGCTTCAGACACAGGAAGCAAAGCTGAAACTGGAAATGCTTCATACTTATATGGCTCTGATTTTTGATTTCCCATAATTCTCCTTCAGCCAAAAGAGCCGTCCCAAATGTGATAGCTGCTGTCCAGTGGATATGTTCAACTCATGGCTTTATGGTGGCAAATGTGTAAATAAATTTTTCTTAAAACCAACCAACCAACCAAAAAACTGCCCACCTAACTACCCACCCAACCTTGTGTACAACCTAGAATAGCATAATAACTTTGGAGCTAAATATTTGGTAAGCATGTTTTCATCCCATTGCTCTCTTATGACACTGAAAACCTTCTGAACTGGGTTTATTTGAGGTTTTAGGTGAGGTCATCATCTTGAACATATTCTAGTATAATTTTTCAGTCATTTAAATGATAAAAATAATTAGGCAAAAGAACTAATATTTTATATATTCCTTGGCTTGTAGTACACTGCTTTTCTTCACAACCCCATGAGTTTGGTTTTATTCAAGGTTCTGTTGTCCTCACTTTACACAAGAGGAAACTGGAATTCAGAAAGTTCAATGACGTGTTCACAGTCTCAAAGCTGGAGAATGGCAGAACTGGACTTGTAATCTGGGTGTGTTTGATGCTGAAGCCTTGCTATCTGCCTCCCACTAACCAGAGTCGACTCGAATTGCATTATATAGAACTGTGTGCTCCATGAAGGATTATTATCTATCTTGATCACCACTGTGTCTCCAAAATAAAGCACAGCATTGGACTCATATTAAGTCCTGGATAAATGTCACATGAATGAAAAGACAAGATGTTATTTTCAAATTAAAATAAAGAATTCTTAATCATGGCAATGAGATCCTTAGAAAATCTTTTGTTCAAATCTGAAAACAGCACTGTTTGTTTTGTTTGTTTTTTTTTACACTCAAGAGAGATTTTATGAATGTGTTGATTATGAGCGCAGAAACAATTTCCTGAGATTGAGGAGTGGGCTGCCAATGCCGTTTGCTTAGGATCTACAGATAGGATGAAGCAATGACATCATGCAGCAATTTCACGTCCCCAGCTCTCTCGGTGTCATTCATTCAACTGTGTCTCTTAGAATTTTAGAGATATCAGTTATAGAGTATTTTTCAGTACCATTCTTCATAAATGTCAAAAAATGATTTGATGTTCTGCCTTAAAGGAAGACATGAGTAATCTATGCAAAATTGCACAGTCCAGAGGTAGAAGGCCAGTGAAGAAGGAAGTAAAGGGAAGGGAAAGAGACTTGCTCATCTGAAAAAGATTTCCTCCTTGATCAAACTCTAATCAGACCCCACTGAACCCTCTTCTCAACTAGGCTCTGACTTTTGGTTTCCCGTGTTTGTCTCTGCATTGTCCAATTTTAGCAAGAAACCTGCTAATTCAGTTAAACCAGAACCCCTCTACCCCCCTCCCCACCCCTCAACCTCGATGTCTGATCACCTTCAATACATGATCTGGTTCCTCATCTTCAACCACTTCCCAGTCTGATCTCTCTGGACTGCCTTCAGCAAGAAACCTGTTAGGTTGGTTTAGCCTGAAACCAACCCCCTCTCCCCTTACCCTTGATATTTCTTCTTAGTAATTTTCCATCCACAGATTCCCTCCTGCTCCTTGGCTAAAAATTCCCACTTTTCCTTGTATTCGAAGTTGAGCCCAATCTCTCTACACTATTACAAAACCCGTACTACGACATTGTGGTAGCTCCCCCTGAATAAAGTTGGCCTTACCATCTTTAAAAAGTGTCATGAATAATTTTTAAAACACATCTCAGTTCTCAGTTTTCCTTGTCTGTTTTCAAATTTTGTTTTCATAATTTAAAATATCAAGAGAAACTTTCCTTTGTTATCTGAGTGCTATGCTACACACTCGCTGGTCCTAACATCAATCTTAAAGTTTAATTCATCTTTATAATTTTATAGCTACACAAACTCCTACTAGAATCTCTGCTCCACTAGGTCCACACAACATTTTATAATTATGGGATTTAGCTGCATATATATATATATGTTGATTGTAGGCTTGTTTGTTTTGTCTTTGCTTCCAGTTTGAAAGGTTTGCTAGATCTACGAGCTCTTTGAAATCTATATCTCAAATCCTGGTGTAGAGCTTTATGAAGCATGAGGACATTCAGTAAAATCCTGTGGACTAAAAACATGGTTTGGTGTTGCAACCAGCACAGTTTTTGTTGTTGGGAAGTCTGATAATTGGAGGATTGAATTTGGAGTCCGGTTTAACCCCAGATTTTGAAGACATGGCAGTAACTTCTCATTTACAGAGACAAAACCCATAAAGAAGAATCCTTGAGAAGTTAATCAAGCTGAAACTTCTTTCAAGAATAATGAGTATCTCTTCTTTTTTCAATGAGATCTAAGAGTTTAATAAGAATTTAAATTCCCTTGATTTAAAGAATGAAGGAGGTACATTTCTTCATCACAGCTATATGAATCACTGAGGAAGAAGGATCCCATTACGTGCTGTAGCCATCAAACTTGCTGACTGATCAAATCCTTATCTCCTGGACAATATATTATGATTTATTCCCTGACAATTTCAACACCAATGGCTACTGGGGAAATTACGTGTATTCTTTGGGCCACTGTACTGACTGTGGATATGGTAACATCCTCTTACTTGTGGGCTGTGTCCTGGACTATGGCTATAGAGGTTACCAACCACTTGGCTATAAAAGATATTGGGCAACAAGAACCTATTGATAAATCTGCATGTCTGAGACCTTGGCACTTCTGGGACATTTTGCTCTTTTGTTTCCTGTCTGATTCCACCTTTCTTTGAGCCCAAAGATGATGCTTGACCAAATCCAGGTTCTCTATACACTGGATCAGTTTCACTTCAAGATGTATCATGTTTAGATGATAAGTCTTTGAACTTTTCCACAAGTTCATCATTTAGGCTGTGATTCTTATTTGAAATATGTTCTGCTCTAATACATTTGAAAGTGGTTTTTCATCTTGAGGGCACTTCTGTTTTTGCCTCAAAATTTTATCTTAGTTGACAAAGAACCTGTGGTCTGAATATCTCATTTTTGGTTTAAATATGTTTATGGTGGTCGTATTTTCAGTTATGTTGTACAATAAAAATAGCATTTTAAATCCAATAAAATGAAGATTTATTTTTATAGATTACCAAATGGTGTTAGCTCTAATATCTGGGCTAATTCAAATGGGATTGGTGATGTCCAGGTTAATTTGATTTGATTATTAACATGTAAAGTTCAGTAATGAAGTCAAACCAATTTACTTTGGATCCTAAATAATACAGAATGACTGTTTATGTTGAAGTATACATTATGTATGGCTATGAACATATATTTCTCTATCTTACTATATTTTCTTTAATTTTATCTCCTCTCTAGAACCACGTTCCTCAATGTGTGGTTTCTGGACCAGCAATATCAGTATCAACTAGGAATGTTTTAAAACTGCAAATTCTCAAGCCTTTTATCTCCTCCCGCCAAGACCTAAAGAGTCAGCAGTATGTGTTTTAACAAGTCATCCAGAAGACTCTGATGTATGTTATATCTGTGAAATACTGCTGTAGAACATTTAGTGTATTTGTTCATCAAATTAATATAGAATAGTTTTAGTTAACTGTTTGTAAGATTAATTAGATTTGGAACGACAAAAGAAAATAATGATCTTAACATACATTTATACTGCACCTTATGATTTCACTGTATATTTATCTACATTATCTTATTAGAGCGTCACAAAACCTCACAAATTAGGAATAGTAGTGCCTCTTCTTTACAATTTTGCAACTGAGGCAGAGAATGTGGTGTTATTATCAAAGGTCAGGCAAACAATATATAAATTTAGACCAGAATTTATATTTGCTACCATTGTGGTCCTTTCATTATATTACATGTTGACCAAATCATACTCTAATAAGTGATAAAAACAGAAATATAAGCAAGTCCATGTGAGGCTTAAATACATTCTTGGATATTTTATGTACTTTTTGGAATAATAAAGAAATACATTAGTTCATTTTGGCCTTTATACCTTAAAGGCCAACACTTTGTTCTTCTACCTAATATTAAATATAGCTCCAATAGGATCTTTTATACCATTTGAACCCTGATAGATTCAACTTGATCAACCCAGAATTAGATAGAAAATCAAATATATTCTTTTTATTAACCTTTCCAAAATATACATCAAGCTCCATGCCATATTCTGTTACACTTTTCTAAACAATGAGGTATTTTAAAGAACTAAGTAAACATTGGAAAAGTTATTATTGTTTTATTAAATTCATACTTTGATACAATAATCTAGCTTTTTCTTATTTAAATCATCTCAGTGGGCATTTTTCTGGCAATATTGATCATATCCTAAGGAACAGTTAAGTGAAAGCCAGTTGGTTTAATAATTTAAATATACGTAAGATGTAAAGCATTTTCACAAATGCTTTAAGTTTTGTTGAAAGGCTAATGCTACATTTCTGATGTGTTCTTCTCATTCTCAGTGCAAGCGGGTAGTTAATCATGCAAAGTCATGTTTCTTGAGGGTAGGTTATTGAGAGAAACATGAGGGAAACTACATTTGTAATTTATCTCACGTGGTTGACCCTGTAGAATGCTGCATTCTTCTAATTACTTATTTTCTCATGTCTGGTAGATCTTGGTTAGCCTCAAGGCTATTTAATAAACTTAGAGCCTAAATGTGGTTCATTATTTCATGACAAAGGAAAAACAGTGAAAACATTGAAACTTCATTAAAAAATTAGTTGAAGATAGTGGCCATCCTCAAAAACTGATTACTCATAAACATAAAAATATATTTCCTCATCATTGATAAATATCAAGTGATCACTGAACACAAAGTAATTGCAATTAAATTGTGGACTAGATTCTCAATGAAAATAAAGGTTTCTAGATCTCATGAGATATGATTAACAGAAGATTTGCCTTAGTTTTTGAAAACATCTATAATGGGTTCAATCATGTATCAAAAAATTCTTGGCAGAACAATCTTTGGTATCTTTAGCCACACAGTTTAGACAACATTAATAATCACTTTTGTGTGACCAGAAGATGTCTGCAATCTCACAGACAATATTAGGTTATAGATTTCAGGGGGGGACCTTGAAGATGGCGGAAGAGTAAGACGCAGAGATCGCCTTCCTCCCCACGGATACACCTCCCCAATAAAGATGTTTAAAAAAAAAAATATTAGGTTATATAGTAAGAATATTCCTCGTTGTTTGGAAGCCTGAGTTTTGAAGGTTAAATTGGGAACCTGCTTTTACCAAAAACGTTGATGACTCTTCAGTAGCTTCCCCATTATAGGGGCTAAACAATTCAAGGAACACTGGGCAGTCAGTCATCCTCAAACAATTTTAAAGAGTAATGAAAATGCCTAAGAACAGGTGGATATTTTTTGCCATACTCTTTAGTGGGGGTGTATAAAAGGCTTGGACAGATAGAGCAGGTCATTCCCAGGAAACGTTACCTTTGCCACTCAACACTCAACTCTTAACAAAATGTCCTGTGGCTTCTTCAGTGAGGACATCTACCCAGCTTCCGACTGGGGCAGTTGTGGCTACCCCCTGGGCTGCAGTATTGACTGTGGATATGGCAGCAGCTACTCCCCAGTGGGCTATGGCTTTGGATGTAGATATGGCACCTCCCAGCCACTTGACTACAGAAGATATTGGACATTTGACCTCTGTTAATCAACTTCTAACCACAAGAACTGTACAATGTGTCCTCAGGAACCAAACTTGAAGCAATGTTGTACTAACAGATTTCCAGAGGATAAAACATGGTCTTCAGATTCTCCATGTGTTAAACTGTGCAAAGTAGAATGAACATAAACTTTGTGGATTGAACTTTATTTGAAGTCTTAATTTTTCTTGATAGATTACTGTACCTTAAGATTTTAAATTCCCAGTATGTTTGATTTTCATGTTTCTCCCTAAATTCTAGTTCAGTTTTTTTCATTAATTTCCCAATTCTAATAAATATACTTAGCCTATAAATGTGATTTTCAATTTCGTTGTGTTCTCTTGATTCATTCTTTGTGGATATCTTTTCCTCCTGCATTTTGCAGTGAGGGTAATACTTTGCTATTCTAAGCATTCTATCTATTAAAGGGATATTGATTTAAGAAAAAAAGTAGACAGTGAGTGGTAAATGTTCATGGATTCTTCTTTCATTCCCTTATTCATATTATAATCTTGAATAAGAAATCTGGAGATTAAATTTAGCCCTAACCTCTCTAATCTCCATTGTGTTAAGTGTCACTATAAAAGGTTTTTAGCTTTTTAAGAATACTTTCCAGTTTCCTGTTGTCTTCATTCTGGCTCAGTGCTGACAATGCCAACTAGAAGAAATAGTGTACAATCTTAAATTTGTACACAGTGTGAAATCTTAAAATTTATATCCCTTATATGTCCATCATTTTCTGTTTTCAGTTTGATTTTTGTTTATATGGCTAATTTCTTGAATCTGTGGTATGAGTTTAATGGTTAAAAAAAGAACAAAGATGTGAATTAAAATAAATCCCAATGATGTTACAGTGGTATTTGCCTCACACAGCAAGCTACAGAAAGGTTATTCTCTTGAGTATTCTCAGTGGACTGCATGAAGGAAGATGAGAAATACATTTTAAATTCCTTTAAATATAAAAGGTCAAGAAAGGTTGTTACAGTAAGTTTTATTTCACATTCTGGTTTATTCCTGAACCACCGAACTTGACATAAAAATGGACACATAAGAGAAATGGCAGAAGATTCACTGCATTAGGTCAAACTTGACCAAAATTACAGTTCCCTGAATAATATTCACATCCCCCTGGGTGCATAACTTTGTGCATTCATGGTCTTACATTGAATTAGCTGTCAATGCTAAATAATTTTTTTAAGTGTTACTATTATTATTAAATATCACTTTAAGAACACTTCCATAATTAACATTATAATGAGTTTCTAATGTCTATTTCTTTTTTTTTTTTCTGCACAGGCTCAGCGGCCATGGCTCACAGGCCCAGCCGCTCAGCGACATGTGGGATCTTCCCGGACCGGGGCACGAACCCGTGTCCCCTGCATTGGCAGGCGGACTCTCAACCACTGCACCACCAGGGAAGCCCTGAAAGTATGTTTATTACACTGACAGTTAATTTATATATTGACTGTTTTTCTAAGCTAGAAATATATACTTTTTCATCTTACTAAAAAAAATTGCTTCATTTTCTTCTGGCTTACAATTTTGCTTTTGAAATATCTAATATCATTCTGATCTCTAGTCCTTTGTATGAATGCTTTTTTCTCCCCTCTGTGAAATCTTTTAGGATTCTCTTCATAGGTACTGGCTTGGAAATACTTTTTAAGTTAAATTTTACTACCAGGTTAGATCATGCGGAACAGATTCATGTGACTTTTCTTCTAGAATATCACATTTATTAATATATTTGTGTTCTCTTTTAAATACTGTGCATGTGATACTCTTTTTAAAAAAATTTCTATTTCTTTGTTAGAAGATTCTTGCCACTACTTATGACCCATAACACGACCCAACTAAAGGAGAAAAACAAAAAGCAAAAAAACAGTACAGTGTGAGAAGAGCAGGTAATAAAATGGCAGCGACCCCTCCTGTAAACTGACTGGTTGGTTGATCTAAACATTGTTTTGTCAGTCAATAAAATGGTGAAGCCAACACTCAGGGCAACATGACACAGAAGTTAAACACTACTTCATAGGAAGGGGGCAGCAATATTTTTCACTGACTGTTGACAAGAGGCAGGATTGGGCAAGAGAGCAAAGAAATGTTTGTGGTAGCTTGGAGGAAAATCACATTCAGACACTTGCCAAAATGTTGTTTCTTGTAATCCTACTAATCCTGACTTTAAGGCTTCTCTAATCCCTGCAATCCTTTATGTAGCTTTAACCTTCCTTTAACAGTCCATACTCAAATGTGCCTGTGTTTCTACCACTACTATATCATTTTTTTAGTGAACATTATGTTAAGCAGTACCATTGGCTCTAATTTTGCCTTGAAAGGAAAATGGCTTTCCTTATTACTGAATTTATTGATATATGTATAGTTATTTCTATTTACTTTCTAAACTTGTACTTGTGATAGCACAACTGTTTACTTTGTGTTTGCACAGCAATTCAGAGTATTTTATTGATTGTACCAGCAATTTGGTGACTCTCTATGAATGTATCAGCACATTGTACTTCTCACCATAATATAAGAAAAATAGAAAAGTAGAATTCTGGATCTAGAATGGAATTTCTGTAGGTTTCAAGGTCCAGTATAGAAACCTATTGAGTAGATAAGATTTGTTTATGTTGCTTTACTGTTAACTGTGACAAAGTGTAGAATAGGTTTCATTTTCAAAAACTCTTTTTGAGCAGGGCCTTGGGATTTCTACTTGAGCTGTTCATCAATTCAGGGACCAGCAACTGTTAATTTTAATATGATTCCTATTGAGCAGAGATATTCATTGAAACACCTGTACATCCAGAAAAGTAAGTGAAGCCATTTATTATTGTTACAGAGTCCAAGTTCATACTGCTCACCATATGACAGGCCAATAAATCCAGAGACTAGTTGTAGGGGAAAGGAATAGACACTTTATTCAGAAAACCAGCAGACTATGAAGATAGTGGACTAGTGTCCCAAAGAACTATTTTAACCAAGTTAGAATTCAGACTTCTTTTATACTAAAAAGGGAGGAGGTATGGTTGTTGCAGACTTCTTGGTGTCAGAATCCTTTGTTCTTGCATCTGTCCACATAGGTCAGGTCATGATGTTCCTGTAAATCTCCAACAAGACAAATGTTATTTGTTCTGCAACTTTTTATCTCTATATGAATGGAAAAGTGTTATACTTTTAAAGGTCAGAGCCTTGAGAATGGGCTATCCTGTAAATTTCAGGCTGTAGGCAACATTCTTAACTTGTAGCAAAAGCAATAGAATACAAAGGTTAAAATAAAACAAAAACAGATCCAATATGGAGTCAGAATAGTTCTTCCCTATTACATTACCTGGATGCTTTTTGAGAGAAATAGCCATGGCTTCAGGTCAACAATGTTGGTTAATGCTGGCAGTTATCTTGGCTGGGGTCTGTCAGTATCTCTAACAGTTGTGGGCAATTGCTACATTTGGACACATCCTGTTGGTCATTCAGCTTACTGGTGGGAGTGCAGGGTGTGTCAGTGTCCAGAAACCCTGTGTTGGGAAGGCAGCATTCTAAACAAGGGAATTTGTTCAGAAACTCCCAGTTTCTGGGAAGGTTCATCTAGTCAAAAGTTTTGAGAGGGGATATGAGATCTTATTAGAGGGCAAGGAAATTTCAGTATGCTGTATGTGAACAGAATCAAACAGTCTAGTTTCAGAGCTTTACCTCTGGGGTCAAAAAATTAAAGATGTTCTCTTCCTAGTATAGTTTACAGACTGAGATGGGTACAGAGAATTTGCAACTTGACCTCAAAGAATATTGTGTCTTTAAATGTGTAGCAAGTTTGTGCTCATGTAAAAAGAAAACTGGTTAATGAGGTTTATTATTATTATTATTTTTTGCGGTACATGGGCCTCTCACTGTTGCGGCCTCTCCCGTTGCAGAGCACAGGCTCCGGACGCGTAGACTCAGTGGCCGTGGCTCATGGGCCCAGATGTGCTCATGTAAAAAGAAAACTGGTTAATGAGGTTTATTATTATTATTATTTTTTGCGGTACATGGGCCTCTCACTGTTGCGGCCTCTCCCGTTGCAGAGCACAGTCTCCGGACGCCTAGACTCAGTGGCCATGGCTCATGGGCCCAGCTGCTCTGCCGCATGTGGGATCCTCCCAGACAGGGGCACGAACCCGTGTCCCCTGCATCGGCAGGTGGACTCTCAACCACTGTGCCACCAGGGAAGCCCTATTATTATTTTTTAAATACATTTTTAGAATAATGAGTTAGGGGATTTACTTGCAGTATCCCATCCACCGCTAGGTAGATGTATTAATAAACAGACTTACAGACCATGGAAACCGCGATAGTCTAACTTTGATTACATGCTCCGGGATATCAGAGGGCACGCTTAGTTTCAATATGACTTATTACAACAATTGCTCTTCTGACTGGTTATCTCCCTGCCCCCAGGTTTTTCAGGACTTTGTGACTCTAGATATGGTGTCTTTGAGACCTGAGTTATTGCTGGGGCTCTGGGGCTCTGGTTATGGCTGCAAAGTTTCCAATGACTTGGATATAACTGGATGTGTCTTTGCTGTTGGTTAGGCCTATGTGCAAGCCCCAGTTTACTGTGGAAGATAATGGTCATCTGGACTCTCCCACGTTTTAACTGGGGACTTCTACACCTTGATCACTATGACCTGTCATCTTATCTGCCTGCTCACTTCACACCTAGCTGCCAGTTCCTATATTATTTTTTGGTAATTAATTTTCCTGTTCTTTCTTGTACTTGGGAATCCAAAGGCAAGTGTTGAACTGACTTTTTAATTCAAAGTGAATTGACTGCAATGAATTTTACCTGAAGTTCCTCAGATACTCTCTATTTAAAAGTCCATTTGCCTCTTAATGGAACGCTATGCTTGAGTGATGGAGTTTAGAGTTCACTGTCATTCAAGCTGGGGGCCACTTTGCTATGCGGATTATTCTAAGTATTCTTTTCCTGGAGTAGCAATTGTTGGCCCCTCTTTCTGATTTTTTGTGTCTATTTTGTTGTATTGTTGCTATGCATTTTTTTCATTCTGTATTCAATTTGGATTGTGGATTTATGTCTGTACCCTGGATCCCAGAATAATTTATATTCCAGTTTTGCCTCCTTCTTTCCTGAATTTGACCTCTGTTTCACTTGTTCATGATTTTGAACTTTCAGAGGTTCACATTTGGGCAGATGTTTCTGCTATTCTGAAAAGCTGATCAGATCTATGTCTAGATTTTGGCCTGTTTTTTTAGGATTGTGATTCTCTGAGGGTCCTTTCCATTTGATCACTGTTAAATCACTAAGGTATTTTGACCTGTATTGTCCCCAAAAGAGGAGCACTCCTGTGTCCTGAAATAATGTAACACACCTCCTTTGGATCCAGGGCTCAAATATTACCTAGGAAATTCTCCAGAGGATGGAACACATTTGTTGTTTATACTAGAATATTTCTAATATTCAGTTAATATCAATGATAAAAGATTGAAGTCCTTAATTATTGGATTCTGTTATTTTTAAAAATCATTTTATGTGTTGAGTACCTAGATAAATGAATGAATAACACATATGTACTCCTCCTAAAATGTAGCACCAAGTGGGCTATGGTTAGCAGCCTGATAATTGATCATTTCAGACTGTTTTTTTCTGATTTGGTCCTGAATGTTTATAGATTATATAATTGATTAAGGGAAGAACCTTACTCTTCCCTGTGTGCATTTAGAAGGCATGATCATATTTTTTATATAAAGGTCTTTTAATTATTCTTGTTAATTTTGGGGGGCATGAGAATAATATTTCTAAAAGTTATGGCATTCATGTGATATTAATTAATCTTCATGAGAAAAGCACAATACACGTAACACTCTTTATACTACCATATTTAATTTTTCAAGATATTGATATGGGTTACTTCATGGAAATAAAAGAACATATCAGTATATAAGAGGGTAGAATTCATCCTGGCTGAAAGATGCAGTATGTTTTCATTAGAAACATGTTGTCCTGCACACATAAGTATATATTCTGTTTTAAGAGGAAACGTAACAGAAAAAGAAAGAAAATGTCCAGGTACGTAGAGAATAACATTAACATTTGCCTTGGCTTCAGCTTCTGGAAATCTGAACAGCCTAATGTCCACTCTCTGAAATTTTCATTACTTCTGATCCTATGATGGTTCCACTCCTG
The DNA here is from genome assembly GCF_003031525.2 of Neophocaena asiaeorientalis asiaeorientalis. NCBI lineage: Eukaryota > Metazoa > Chordata > Mammalia > Artiodactyla > Phocoenidae > Neophocaena > Neophocaena asiaeorientalis. Next base: position 3,535,206 of record NW_020173953.1, on the reverse strand, counting down.
TGGTGATTATCAGTTATCTAGACAAGGCATGTTGTTAAGATTTGTAGTTATTGTCTGAATATTCCCTTCAAATACAGGCAGACTGTCCAGATGTAAACTGAACTGCTCATGTTTTTGTAGATTGAAGTGCTAATTGAGGTATTCATGATCATAAGAGAAACATGCTGCAGTAATTAGCAATGATTGTGAAAGCTGTTGATTTTTGGATCAAAATTATTAGGAATTGATAAGCATTTAAATAGAGCATTAATAACCAATCCAAATATTATGGGAGTATATGCTATCTAGATCAGTGTTTATCAGTCTTTAATGTGGGCCTGTGATATTGTGATTTATAATAAGAAATATGTATTTGATCTATGTTCCTGTTTCTGCCAGAGTTCCTAAAACCCTAAATTTTTCTAAATGATGAGAGCAACAAAAATGTCTTTTGTTATGTTAATGAGGTTATATTTGAATGTCACCTAAGGTTGGGTGCTGGTTGCCAGGGAAGCCAATCCTGTGATTAGAGGGCTGGGACTTTCAGTCCTATCCCCCTGATCTCCAGGGGTGGGAGAGGGTATGGAGGTTGAATCAGTAGCCAATTACCAATGATTTAATTAATTTGCTTATGTCCTGAAGCCTCCATGAAAACCTGAAAGGACAGGATTTGGAGAGTTTCCACATTGGTGAACACATGGAGATTTGGGGAAAGTGGTGTATTCCAAGAGAACGTGGAAGCTCTGTGCTTTTTCCCTATACCTTTCCTTATGCATTCCTCCATCTGGCTGCTCCTGAGTTATATTCTTTTGTAATAGACTGGTGCTCTAGTAAGTAAAATGTTTCTCTGAGTTCTGTGAGCTTCTCTAGTAAATTAAATGAACTCAAGTAGGTGGTTGTTGGAACCTCTAATTTATAGTCAGTTGCTGAGCTTGTGATTGGTGTCTGAAGTGGGGAGGGGGTGTCTTGCAGGACTGACCCCTTAACCTGTAGGATCTGACACTATCTCTAGTTAGATAGTGTCTGAATTGAGTTAAATTGTAGGACACCTGGTTGACATTCGAGAATTGCTTGGTGGTGTTGGGGGGTATTCACTGCCACCCACCCCCACCATTGGAATTGGGTGCAGAACCAAGGCCCAAATCACATAAGTTTTGTTAAAAATCAGATTCCAATTCAGTGGGTCTGGATTGGGACCTGAATTTCCTCTTTTCTAGTGTTGACTAGAAGAAAAGCTGCACAAAGTAAGAGCAGTGAGTTAAGTTTTATTCAGTCTTACTGAAATTTTAAACAAGAGGGTCAGTGAAGCTTTCCCTGATAAGATGGCATTCAAGAAAATCTTAAAGGAAGAGAACATGTGACTCCTGTTTATGTAGGGAAAACATCTGAGGCCAAGTGAACAGCGAATGCAGAGGCTGGACTCTGCTTAGTGTATCGAAGAGAAAAGAGTTGGAATTTGGTTACAGAGGAGTGAAGTTAGTGGGTGGGTAGTAGGAAGTGAGGTCAGAGAACCTACAATAAGGGTTTTAGCTTTCATTCTAAGATGGGAGTCCACAGCAGGGTTTGGAGCAGACTAGCAGCAAAACCTGACATATTTTAACCAGATCTCTCTGACTGCTATGTTCATAATATTCTGCTAAGGGGTAGGGACAGGCAAAACTGGGATCAGGAAGGCCAGTCAGAAGGCTACTGGCTATTGCAATTGGCTTTTGGTGATAGCAATGGAAATGAGGATATAGTTCAAAGGTAGAATTTACCAATTTTGCTGAATGATTGGATGCTGAAGTGTAAATGAGGTGTTAAGGATGATTCCAAAGTCTACGCTGAGTGACAGGAAAGATAGGCCAGTCTTAAATTGAGGTAAAGTAAACTGCAAGATGAGTGGTTCTGTGGGGCAAGATCAAGAGGTATAGTTTGGACTTTTTATGTTTGAGATGGTCATCAGATATTCAAGTAGAGACGTTGATTAAACAGTTGGGAAAGATGTCCAGGAAGAGGTCTGGGTCAGAGTTTTAAGTTTGGTAGTTTCCAGAAACTACCAAAAATAGACAAGTATTTAAAACCATAAGACAGGATTAGACCATGAAGGAAATAAATGCAGGCAGAAAAGGGAAGAGGTTCAAAGAGAGAATTCCAGGTGCTCTATGTCAAAATCCTGCTTCAGCCTAACTATATCACAATTCTCCCTATTTTCTACCCTCATATAATTTTTCTTTCCCCCTGGAATATTTTCCATGATTCTTTGTCTTATGGTATTTTACTTATCCAAGCTTCTCAGAACCCTCTAGCTTAACCTAGAACCCATCTCTATGTTCTCCTTGTGATATTACCTTGGATTTTCCAACTTACATGTTTATTACATGTATGATCCTTGAGGATAGGGATTATTTTTCATTTTCATGATTTAACACATGTAAACTTTTCAATTAATATTTATTGCACAATCGAACGGATGCTTTAGTTCATGTAATGCATCTGCTTATCAGACTGTGTAGTAGTGGGAGACCAGAACAAAGGTTTTGATTATATGATCCAGCATGTTATTGCAATATTAACTATTTGAAAGAATATGGTCTTGTGTTACTGTAGAAAGAGGCCTATATGTTGAACAAGGAAATTTTAGTAATAATTTGCCCCTCTATTCACTATTTGCTTGGCCATCTGAAAATAGTTTAATGTCTCCAAACCTTGGTTTTCTTTTCTGTAAATGGAATTCATAGTTTTTAATCACTATGTAAGATCATCCTCCTGCTGGAAATCAGAACACATGCTGCTTCATAGAGTTGGGGTGAAATCAGGGAATTAGCTTCTCTTTTGTATTTGAAATACACAAAGATTACCTTTAAATTTTCTCCCTAGGTCTGGTTTGCCTGCACATACAGCAGGCATTTGCCTTCAGGAGTGAAAACTCTGGTGGCTTCCTGCTCTTCTATGAGGCTCACTTCTCTCTTGAATTTGGTTCACAAGGTCTTCCTGCATCTACTGTTCTTTGTTAACCCCATGGAGGAGTATGATTTTCATTTGTTAAAGCTTTTCTGGTTGTTATGGGAGGGAAGATCTTCCTTAATGGTTTCTTTTTTTTAGTTTATTAAAAAATCTTTTTATTGGAGTATAGTTGCTTTACAATATTGTGTTAGTTTCTACTGTACATCAAAGTGAATCAGCTATACATATACATATATCCCCTCTTTTCTGGATTTCCTTCTTCCTTAATATGAATAAAGTAGTTTTTAATTTAATTATACATATACATATATCCCCTCTTTTCTGGATTTCCTTCTCATTTAATTCACCACAGAGTACTGAGTAGAGTTCCCTGAGCTATACGGTACGTTTTCATCAGTTATCTATTTTATACATAGTATCAATAGTGTATATATGTAAATGCCAATCTCTCAGTTCATCCCACTCCCCCTTCTCCCCCTTGGTATCCATACATATGTTCTCTATGTCTGTGTGTCTATTTCTGCTTTGTAAATAAGATTGTCTATACCAATTTTTTCAGATTCCACATATATGTGTTAATATACAATATTTGTTTTTCTCTTTCTGACTTACTTCACTCTGTATGACTTAATCTTTTATATGACAACTGGAAATAAAACTCTCCTCATAGAGTTCTTTATTCACACTCTACCTGTAAATCAACTTAGGAGTTTTGGGGTTTCTGAACTTTCTGATTGTGGCTCTTTTCACTTTTCTATATTTCCTGGTGCAATTGAATTATCTGCTGGGGAAAACTCAGAACTTTGGAGAAATACTGAGTGTAAAAGAGCATCTGGTCCAATTAATGATTCTTGTCTATGATTCTCTCAATAATGTGGAGGTCTTAGGCATGATTCTTACTTGGTAAGTTGAGTGTAATGTATTCCATCACCATGGCTTGGCATCCAATCCAGGTTAATCACCTTTGATCTGCATGTTGGCATTTCTAAAGGGAAAAAATATGGATTAATTATTTCTATTCTGTTTCTCTTACAAATAGTTATGCAAGTATATCTTCTATTGATGGCTTATTTCTGTCATATTTATGAAAAGGAAAAACTATGTAAACACTAATAGAACAAGATAAAGCTATTCAAAACATGCCACATGCCTTCCTAAAAAATGTTTTCAGTTTTCAGAAACATTAGTAGGTAGCATATTAAGCCATTTTGTAAGTGAAAAACTCAGGGAAAATAAATTTATTTCATTTCTTATTTTCCACAATGGCTTTAAAATCCTGGGGAAAATATTTTATCTTTCAAAATTAAATATATAAAGCATTAAATTAAAAACTACTTTATTCATATTAACAGTCACTTATTTATATATGTTTCATCCCCAGAATTTTCTAAATGCATCCTATTTGTATTCCATGATTGTTAAACTAAAACTAATATTCAAGACCAACTGTTAACATTTCTATGTAATATTAACTTACATTTTGCCTCAGGTAAAATATAGCAAAACTAATAACTATTTAATAACTTCTAAAAGTTTCACAGTCCCAAAGGTACCTATTAACATTCTCTGTCCTTAATTCTATGTATAATCAAATAGTACTGTTTTAGTTGTTTTTTCAATATTATATTTGTTTTACTTCTGAAGTGCCATAGGCCATAAAAATGTGTTACTCTTCTCTCTCTCTCTCTCTCTCTCTGTGAATGTGTATTTGGTTTTAATATATGGAATAATAACCATAGCTAACACTCAATAATATAATAATAATTACTATTTCCAGACATTGTTCTCAATGCTGTACATATAGTAACTCACTTAACCCTTAACACTTACTTACAGATGAACCAATTTGAGAGACAGAGAGATTACACTTGTCCAAATTTACACAAATGATAAATAACAAAGCTTGGATTTGAACCTAAACAGGCAGACCCTCAAGTCAGTGATAATAGAACACTCGTAGAATTTATTATCTAAGCCAGAATACCCCTGAGAATAAAGGGTGGCAATATTAATAATTATACTAATGAATTAAGTACATGGCCCCACTAGGTTTATCTTGTGACTGAACTGTGATTTTATGGTTGCTTAGTTAAAAAACACATTTAAAATGCATTATACTTATGATTATGTTATTTCTTCATTTGGGTATGGCAGTGTTTGTGCCAATCGCCAAAAGATGAGTGATGTTTCATAGTGGAAAAAGAGAAACAGAATGAAGGGCAGGAATTTGAAGAATACATTGGAAAATGTTAAACATTTTTTATCAGCTTTACCATAGGAATGAATTTTGAATAATAGAAATACATAAAACAATTACATTAAGGATGGATAAATTATCAAAATATGGTTAACAATTAACAAGTTAGATGAGATATTAAAAACAGAAAAAATAAATTATTTGTTTTTAAGGCATAATTTTTGATACAAGTGTTGAAAATTTTACTTATTAATTAACTCTATAGATTTGATGACACATGTGACCTAATCACAGTTGTACTTTTTTTTTTACATATACATATATCTATTCTTTTTCAGATTATTTTTCCATATAGGTTATACAGATATTGAGTAGAGTTCCCTGTGCTAGACAGTAGGTCCTTGTTGATTATCTATTTTATATATAGTAGTGTGTATATGTTAATCCCAAACTCCTAATTTATCCCTCCCTCACCTTTCCACTTTGGTAACCTTAAATTTGTTTTTGAAGTCTGTGAGTCTGTTTCTGTTTTGTAAATAAGTTCATTTGTATCATTTTTTTAAGATTCCACATATAAATGATATCATATGATATTTGTCTTTCTCTGTCTGACTTACTTTACTTAGTATGATAATCCCTAGGTCCAACCATGTTGCTGCAAGTGGCATTATTTCATTCTTTTTAATGAGTGAGTGAAATTCCATTGTATATATGTTCTTCTTCATCCATTCCTGTCGATGGACATTTAAGTTGCTTCCCTGTCTTGGCTATTGTAAATAGTGCTGCAATGAACATTGGGGTGCATGTATCTTTTTGAATTATTGTTTTCTCCAGATATATGCCCAGGAGTGGGATTGCTGGATCATATAGTAGCTTTATTTTTAGGTTTTTTTTTTTAAAGGAATCTCCATACTGTTCTCCATAGTGAATGTAGCAATTTATATTCCCACTGACAGTGTAGGAGGGTTCCCTTTTCTCCACACTCTCTCCAGCATTTATTGTTTGTAGACTTTTTGATGATAGCCATTCTGTCCAGTGTGAGATGATAACCCATTTGATTTGCATTTCTCTAATGATTAGCGATGCTGAGCATCTTTTCACGTGTTTTTGGTCATCTGTATGTTGTTTAGACAGCAGGTGGGCAAAGACATAATTCTGTCTCTGAGGCTTTATGCATTAATAGGAATGTAACTCCTGCCTAATCTGATGTGTTAAATTGCAGTGAGGAAGAAGTTGAGTTTATGGTCTTAGGTAAAATACCATGACAATGAAAGAGCAAAAGAATTTGTTGTAGTAGCTTTCACATAGTTGTGTGTTCACAGGGGAACTTCACATTAATAAAAGGTGTCACACTGCTGATTATGTATAATAAAATCTGAATAGTACATTTCATAGTAATAGAACTTATCATTTTAGACTGAAGATTTATTTTGGGGACACCCATGTTAGCAGGAGGTGACCTTAAAACTTCCTTAACTGCTGTGACAAAGTCTTTTTTTAAGAGGGCACCACAAAATAATGAGAGGCTGCTACACAATCGGATGCATTTAGTGGGAAGGCAGAGTCCGTGTGAGACATGGTCCACCCATTCCTGGCAGTGGATGTATGTAAAGGTCTTGGAGCTCTGAGTGACATCAATCTTCTTTTACAACCAACTGAAAATTCACCTTTTGACATCATGCATTCCAGTCATGGCAAGAGCTCTTGGCAGAACCTGTAGATGTGGCCTTGGTAGTGGCTATAATATGGATGCAAGAACTGCCCAGGGCCAGGTTGTAGTTTATGCTCAAAGTATGGTGGTGACTGTGGGTTTAGCTATGGCTTGAGCTAGATACAGCTCTAGCTATGAATACTCTTTTTACTGACCATTATATTTCCAAAGATGTTGGTCATCTTGTGGCTATTTCAAATATATATATTTATTTATTTATTTAATTTTGGCTGTGTTGGGTCTTCATTGCTGCGTGCAGGCTTTCTCTAGTTGTGGCGAGTGGGGGCTACTCTTGGTTGTGGTGCACAGGCTTCTCATTGCGGTGGCTTCTCTTTTTGAGGAGCACAGGCTCTAGGCACGTGGGCTTCAGTAGTTGTGGCACTCAGGCTCAGTAGTTGTGGTGCACGGGCTTAGTTGCTCCGCGGCATGTGGGATCTTCCCAGACCAGGGCTTGAACCCATGTCCCTTGCATTGGTAGGCAACTTCTTAACCACTGCACCACCAGGGAAGTCCCTTGTGGCTATTTTTTGACTTTCAGAGTTTTTATGCTTCTCACTAGTATCCTGTGACAAATTTCAGGAGGCCCGTGTTGATTTTCCTTACATTTATCTTCATCTCTTGTGGACAGTGGGCAACAGCATGACATGGCAGTTTACACTTCAGCCTCTGGGACAGAGTTACCAATATTTTGTTACAATCAACATTTAAGCAATTGCTCTTAAACTGTTAAACTCTGATGTTCCAACCACTCTATTTAGTTTATGTGTTATAGCACAGTTCTTTAATAAATGCATTTAAATTCATCTCACTATTTGTTCTGCTTGTTTTTGTTAAAGACTTTATGATTCTTTTTAACCATGAACTGGGCCATGTTTAACAGTTGTAATCGTCCAGAAGAATTGGTCAACCTACAGAGCTGGACACAGGAGCAATCAAGGATTAGATCAGATGAAAAAGCTTGTGTTGCTTTTGGTCTCTACTTCCAATCTTATACGTCTTATATACCCATTTTTTAAGTTTCAAGTGCTACAGAACAATGTTATTTGAGAAATCTTCTTTGTCTTGGTTTGTTATAAAGCAGAAAAATGATTATTTTCTTTCTACCATGATGTTTATAAAAGTCACAGTGTTTCTTACCCCTTTAACACATGAAAACATTACTATGTTTATTAATTTCCATCGCCTGACCTACCTTGAACACTGTTTACTGCTTAACCTGCACTGTGGGTATGTATTTTAGTGAGTGCGTTATAAAATCAACTGTAGAGGCCTTCCTTATAATTTAGAAAGTCTATATTTCAAGCACAATGTTCATGCTTGAAATATAGCTTATACTTCAGTGAGTCTAGATAGGAAACTTTTGGGGCAAGTAAGCCCAGATTTTGGAAAAAAATAAAATGGGAGATTCTGCACATGAAAGAAGCTATTGGCATATTAAAAGTAAAATGTAAAAAGGAGCTTTTTAAGGCTTTAATATTCCAACAAGTAACGAATTTTATAGCAGAAGTTCACTCAATAACCAGAAGTTTTTATGTATAGTGCCAAGCACTAGTGCTGTTTTGTTTTCATTTTTACAATTTGGTAATTATTTTTCTTATTATCACTTTAGATTTTGGAGTGATTATTATATATGTAAATTTGAAAAATAAAAGAATACAAGGCCTAAATTTGTAGTCTGAAAACTCTTCTTCTAGCTGGAAGCTCTGTAAAGTCTGAGACTGTTGTCTTATTTCTTGTTCACCACTATATCCTTAGTCCCAGAACAGTGGCTGGCATAATGTGGACTCAGTAAATATTTGTGAAATAAATTCATGTGTAAGTTTTTTACTATAATGATGCAAATTGTATTTGCCTTCAACTTTTTTTTTTTAAACCCCACATTTTGTTTATTTATTTATTTTTTTGGCTGTGTTAGGTCTTCATTTCTGTGCGAGGGCTTTCTCTAGTTGAGGCAAGCGGGGGCCACTCTTCATCGTGGTGCGTGGGCCTCTCACTATCGCGGCCTCTCTTGTTGTGGAGCACAGGCTCCAGATGCGCAGGCTCAGCAGTTGTGGCTCACGGGCCCAGTCGCTCCGTGGCATGTGGGATCCTCCCAGACCAGGGCTCGAACCCGTGTCCCCTGCATTAGCAGGCAGACTCTCAACCACTGTGCCATCAGGGAAGCCCCACCTTCAACTTTTAATAGCAGAAATAAAAACACTTTTGCAAAAAATATTTCACTCTATCCTCATAATAGCTCAATGAATTGGGCAAGATTGGCATTAACATCTCATTATTTTAATCCCCTCACTCTGCTGTCCCCTTCCCCTCATTCACTTTATTTATTTTTACCTGTTTATTTTTTATTTTTTTTAAATTTTATTTATTTTTTAATTTATATTTGACTGTGTTGGGTCTTCATTTCTGTGCGAGGGCTTTCTCTAGTTGCGGCAAGTGAGGGCCACTCCTCATCGCGGTGCGTGGGCCTCTCACTATCGCGGTCTCTCTTGCTGCAGAGCACAGGCTCCAGACACGCAGGCTCAGTAATTGTGGCTCGTGGGGCCAGCTGCTCCACGGCATGTAGGATCTTCCCAGACCAGGGCTCGAACCCATGTCCCCTGCATTGGCAGGCAGATTCTCAACCACTGCACCACCAGGGAAGCTCTATTTTACCTTTTTATTTAAAATTTTTAAAAATTATATATTGGAGTATAGTTTATTAACAATGTTGTGTTAGTTTCAGGTGTACAGTACAGTGGTTCAGTTATACATATACATGTATCTATTTTTTAAAAATTTTTTCCCCATTTAGGTTGTTACAGAATATTGAGCAGAGTTTCCTGTGCTATACCATAGGTCTTTGCTCTTTATCTATTTAAAATATTAGTAGTGTGTGTATGTCAATCTCAAACTCCCAATCTATCCCTCCCCACCACCTTTCCCCTTTCATAACCATAAGTTTGTTTTCTAAGTCTGTGAGTCTGTTTTTGTTTTGTAAATAAGTTCATTTGTATAATTTTTTTAAGATTCAGCATACAAGCAATATGATATATTTTTCTTTCTCTCTCTGACTTACTTTACTTAGTATGATAATCTCTAGGTCCATCCATGTTGCAAATGGCATTAGTTCGTTCTTTTTAATAGCTAATATTCCATTGTATATATGTACCACATCTCCTTCATCCATTCCTCTCTCACTCATTTTAAAAACAAAGATACTACATCTCAGTGAGCTTAAATGACTTATTTAATATCATATGAGCATGGCTGGAGCTTCAGTGTCACATTTTGATTTCCAAATCTATGCTCATTTTCTATGTGATTAATTATTATAAAATTCAAGGACATTGTTTAGTGTGTTTTCAAAATATTAAAAATAATTTTTGTGTTGATTTACCCACAGCATTTTAATTTTTTTAAAATGTGTATTTTATCTTTAGTCCTCTGCACAAAATCCAATGTTCATTGACTAAATATAAAAGAATAAATAAATGAATTAAAATTATAAAATACAATAATACCGATTACAGAGTCCTTATAAAACTTTGACACACTTATGAGCTGAATACTTTGTGAATGTCAGTGTATCCTTTCTGTAGTTACAAAAGAACAATACATTCAATAATTTATGCTGGAAATTCTTAGAAAAGCACAACCTTCCGAGACTGAAACAGGAAGAAATAGAAAATATGAACAGACCAATCACAAGCACTGAAATTAAAACTGTGATTAAAAATCTTACAAAAAGCAAAAGCCCAGGACCAGATGGCTTCGCATGTGAATTCTAACAAACATTTAGAGAAGAGCTAACACCTATCCTTCTCAAACTCTCCCAAAATATAGTAGAGGGAGGAACACTCCCAAACTCATTCTACAAGGTCACCATCACCCTGATACCAAAACCAGACAAAGATGTCACAAAAAAGGAAACTACAGACCAGCATCACTGATGAACATAGATGTAAAAATCCTCAACAAAATGCTAGCAAACAGAATCCAACAGCACATTAAAAGGATCATACACCATGATCAAGTGGGGTTTATCCCAGGAATGCAAGGATTCTTCAATATATGCAAATCAATCAATGTGATACACCATATTAACAAGCTGAAGGAGAAAAAACATATGATCATCTCAATAGATGCAGAGAAAGCTTTTGACAAAATTCAACACCCATTTATGTTAAAAACCTTGCAGAAAGTAGGCATAGAGGGAACTTACTCAACATAATAGAGGCCATATATGACAAACCCACAGCCAAGATGGTCCTCAATGGTGAAAAACTGAAACCATTTCCACTAAGATCAGGAAGAAGGCAATGTTGCTCACTCTCACCACAATTATTCAACATAGTTTTGGAAGTTTTAGCCACAGCAATCAGAGAAGAAAAAGAAATAAAAGGAATTCAAATCGGAAAAGAAGAAGTAAAGCTGTCACTGTTTGCAGATGACATGATACTATACATAGAGAATCCTAAAGATGCTACCAGAAAACTACTAGAGCTGATCAATGAATTTGGTAAAGTAGCAGGATACAAAATTAATGCACAGAAATCTCTGTCATTCTTATACACTAATGATGAAAAATCTGAAAGTGAAATTAAGAAAATACTCCCATTTACCATTGTAAAAAAAGGAATAAGATACCTAGGAGTAAACCTACCTAAGGAGACAAAAGACCTTTATGCAGAAAATTATAAGACACTGATGAAAGAAATTAAAGATGATGCAAATAGATGGAGAGATATACCATGTTCTTGGATTGGAAGAATCAATATTGTGAAAATGACTCTACTATCCAAAACAATCTACAGATTCAGTCCAATCCCTATCAAACTACCATGGGCATTTTTCACAGAACTAAAACAAAAATTTTTTTTTTCTTTTTTTTTTTTGTGATACGGGGGCCTCTCACTGTTTTGGCCTCTCCCATTGCAGAGCACAGGCTCCAGGAGCACAGGCTCCAGATACACAGGCTTAGTGGTCATGGCTCATGGGCCCAGCCGCTCCGCGCCATGTGGGATCCTCCCAGACCGGGGCACGAACCCGTGTCCCCTGCGTCAGCATGCAGACTCTTAACCACTGTGCCACCGAAAGCCCCAAATTCATACAGCCACTATGGAGAACAGTATGGAGGTTCCTTCAAAAACTAAAGATAGAACCACCATACGACCCAGCAATCCCACTACAGGGCATATACCCTGAGATAATCATAATTCAAAAAGAGTCATGTAGCACAACGTTCACTGCAGCTCTATTTACAGTAGCCAGGATAATGGAAGCAACCTAAGAGTCCATGGACAGATGAATGGATAAAGAAGATGTGGCACATATATACAATGGAATATTACTCAGCCATAAAAAGAAACGAAACTGAGTTATTTGTAGTGAGGTGGATGGACCTAGAGTCTGTCATATAGAGTGAAGTAAGTCAGAAAGAGAAAAACAAATACCATGTACTAACACATATATATGGAATAATAAAAAAAAAAAGTCATGAAGAACCTAGGGACAAGATGGGAATAAAGATGCAGACCTACTAGAGAATGGACTTGAGGACATGGGGAGGGGGAACGGTAAGCTGGGACAAATTGAGAGAGTGGTAGTGTATATATGGACATATGTAAATACAAATGTAAAATAGATAGCTAGTATGAAGCAGCCACATAGCACAGGGAGATCAGCTCAGTGCTTTTTGACCAGCTAGAAGGGTGGGAAGGGAGGGTGGGAA
>NW_020173953.1:3476300-3522489 GCF_003031525.2 Neophocaena asiaeorientalis asiaeorientalis | reverse complement strand
ACACCATTGTAAAGCAATTATACTCCAATAAAAATGTCAAAAAAATATTTGTGCTGGAACCTCTGATATCTACATGCAAAAGAGTAAAGTTGGACCCCTTCTTTTCACTGTATACTCTTAATAGAACTTAGACGTAAATATTAGAGCTAAAATTGTCAAATTCTTAGAAGAAAATATAGCAGTAAACTTCAGGACATTCAGGTAAGACCTTCTAAGTTATGATAATAGAAGCACAAGTGACAAAAGAAAAATATATAAATTGCACATTATCAAATTAAAAATGTTTGGTCTTCAATTGACATGATCAAGATAACTCACAGAAGGGGAGAAAATATTTCAAATCATATACCTTATGAAGGATTTATCTAGAATATATAAGGAACTCTTACAACTCAATAATAAAAGACAACCTAATTCAAATATGTGTATAGCATCTGATTACAAACAACATCTGATTCTACAAATATGCAATAAGAACATGACAGGATGTTCAGCATAATTGGTCATCAGAGAACTGTAAATTAAAATCCCAGTTGGATATTACTTCACACTCAGTAGGATCACTATAACCAAAAATCAGGTAATAATAAACATTTGAGGATGTGAAGAAATGGGAACCCTCATACAGTACTTTGTGGGAATGTAAAATGGTGCAGGTACTTTCAAAAACATTCTTTCAGTTTCTCAAAAGTTTTAAACATAAAGAAACCACATAACCCAGCAATTCAATTGCTAGGTATATATATCCAAGAGAAATGAAAACATATGTCCATACAAAAACTTTTGCTTGAATCTATATAGCAGTATTCATATTAGTAGAAAAGCAGAAACAAACCAAATATATGCCAACTGATGAATGGGTATAGAAATGTTATATATCCATTTCAATGGAATATTATTATTTGGCAATAAAAAAGAATGAAGTACTGATACAAGAAGATACAGTTGTGCCCATACTGGCCATATGAAACATTGTATGTGTACCTGAGCATTGAAACCCATGAAAAGACTCATCATAACCTATACTTTAAGACAGGTAGCAGGATAACTGCTAGTATGACAATCTCTATTTTACAGGAGTCAGTTCTTCCAACGTCAGGTTGAAAGATGCCTCCCAACAGTACTTGGTGTACCCCCATTTTCTTTTGTCTGTATTCAGGTGTTTTTTGAGTCTCTGGAAATTTCTTACAGAAGTTTGTATTTCTTATTCATAAGAAATATTGCAGAAATAAGGGAAGAGTATTAAATAATACTCTGGTTCCTAGGATTGCAAGGAGCAGAGACTTCATTTCATTAGTTATTATTGGCATTATTATAACATGAGTTCCAAAGGAGTTCACTGGAAAGAACAGCCCACTCGACAGTAAGGTTGTCAGATGGTTAAAACCCTGTGTTTTTGTGGATATTTTTCCTTCTGTTTATTCATTTTATTCATATCCATGTTTCAGTATGTTTGTTTCCATAGATCACCCCCTACCTAGTGTGGACTGAATACCAAATGAAGTTTTCCCTCTTGAAAAAAAAATGATATATGTGTTTTAATACTTTTTGATTTCCTCCTCAGCATTAAACTGGAGTTCTTAAATTGTCAATAAAATCAGGGAGTGCTTAATCAGATGTAATGATCTGGTACTCAGTTGATTGCATTAATCAATCGCCTGAGGGGTTCCTCAGAAATGGAGTGTGTGGCTACTCCATCACATAGTCTGATTCTTTCTTTTTTCTTTTTTATGGGCCATGACAAATATTTGAAAATTAGAATTTTTTAGCAAATATAGATACAGTGTGTAAGAGCTAAACATTCAAATATTTAAAATAGCCAGAATATTATCTAATTTTTTTCTTCAGGTTTCAGATGTGACATTTGATCACGTGAAGACAAGGTCTAGGTATTTTCCTAGATATTTAGGTTTATTTAAATTCTAGGTATTTTCCTAGATATTTATATTTATTTAAATTCTAGGTATTTAAACTGATGAAAAACCCAGAGGTTTCTATGAGCTGGATTTTATGAGGTGCCAATGAGAGGCATAATTTTGTATTTATTACAATTTATCTTATATTTAATGAAGCACCTATGTTGAGGAATTTATTACCTGAAGTAACAGTTCAAAACTTAAAATCTAGGTAGGGAGATAAAATCTAGCTAGTGTTATAGGGAAGGAAATAAAATTACTTACTGGTTTTAGAAAGGATTCATCTGCCAAACTATGTCAATTCTTTTACAGTAGAGATATTTTAGGCATAAGAAGATGAAAAGAGGAGGTAAGAGATCTAAAATACTGTTACCTGCTTATTTTTCATTGACTGAGGGTAAGAGTACAAAACTCAACGAAACCTAATTACTTCCCCAAAGTCCCATCTTCAAATATCAACACTATCACACAGGGGATTGGGGCTTCAACATATGAATTTAGGGGGACACGATTCAATTCATAGAAAGAACCTATGCTAATTGCAAATTGGGATAGTTACCAAGTGTCATATGTACTACGGAGAGAGCCATCATGAATCCTCTTGCTGCCTATTTTAAAGTCTAGTTTATTATGCGTCTTTTCATGGATTTCAGTTCTCAGCTGCATACACAACATTTCATAGGATTGTAGGGGCACAGTTGTATTTCCTTGAGATAATTTTCTTTTTCTTTCAACAACATATGCAACGTGTTGCTATAGATTTCTCTTGTGAAACACAGCAAAATTATACAATTGGCACAAAAAATGTCTTGACTGTAAAATATAACAACATGGTTTGCCATTCAGTTCTAGTTTTGGAGGCTTGGTGGTTGCAAACACAGTCTCAGTACTTGTGAAAGAAGAATTTCTTGCTTTTCTAATATCAGCATCAGCACAACTCAGGCCACAAGGCATGCCCTCCCTTGGGTTTCTGTTCTGCACAATTAGGAGTGCAACCCAATACTGGCTTCCCTGGGTTCTCCTGTAACTTTAAAGAAGTAATGACCAATTATCATTGGAACTTACATTCCCTCAGACATTTAGCCAATTACAGTTTGCTGGTGAACCTGAGATTCTCAGAAAGAAATTATCTGGTATAAAATTGGTAGGGTCATTCCTAATAGGAACACTTAGGCAGGCCCACATCTATACTTCATCATGGTTACCTCACTTGCTGTTATACTAGGATGACAAAATAAATGATGTAACAACTGCAAACTGTGTTTACAATAAGGGATTGCGGTGGCTACAAGAGTAGCCAAAGGTGTAAAGTTAATAACTAGATCATTTCTTTTATGAGCATCTCCAGGGTGTGAAATACCCAGTGGAGATGAATATCAGAGCTTCCATTGTGGGAATCTTTCCTTGATCCCAAAGATCTTACACATAGAGAACTTAAATCATCTTAACTTTAAAAGTAAAGAAAAGTAAAATAATAGATATTAAAATGTTGTCATCTTTGCCAAATTGCAAAGGTCTGAAAGTTTAACATCATCATCCAGTTGTTTTTCCTTACCACCAGAACCAATCTCTTGTCAAATTCTGCTTGTATTTCTTTTAATTTACTCTTCCTTTGAGTGTCATTTCAACTGTCTGGGTTGGAGATTCTTTGCCTTTTATCTAGTAAAATAATTTTATAAATGTTCTCTATGACTTCAGCTTTTCTCTTGTGTAATCCATCCTAGACCTTACTATAAAAATTATTTTTTTGTATCCAACCCAATTCCACTCCATCCCATTTTATTCCATTTGATGTAGCAAATAATCAAGCCTATATATGTACCACTTGCTGTGTATGATAGACAATGGGAGACTATAAGATAAATGAACAAACAAAAAATCATTTCACCCAAGGTATTCCTAGACTTTATAAAAAAAGGAACAAAACCAACAAGATGACAATTGTAACAAAGTTATGCTCAGGATACTAAGTAGTTGTTTTTAATTAAGACATCTTTACTTTGTGTTTAAAGTTCAAAATGAATAATAAAACAGCAGATAAAAGTAATTTCTCTTTGTAACTCATGTGTCTACTCATCTGTAAAGCCATTAATGGAGTGCTATGCTGGACACTGGCTGGTATGAAAGGACATCCTAAAAACTTCACAAAAGAGGTGAAGGCTGATTTTGCCTGATAGCACCCTGATGGAGATATTCCAGGCAGGCAAGGTAGCATGTGAAAAAGCAGGAAAGTATGAAAACACTGGTATTCTTCTTGCCAACTAAATACAACAGATGTTTACTAAGATCCTCCTGCAGGCTAGGATTCATATCTTTGTAGTCTGGCAAAGTTAAGGAATACGTAGTATGTCATGTTGTAATTCAAAATGTGTGTTTCACTCTCATGGTGATGGGGAGTGTTGAATTAAATGAGTGAAGACACACAATAAACCTTGTAGCTTAGAAAACTTATGGTAGTGGTTTGTTAAATGGGTTAGTGTTAGACCAAATTTATACTAATAATGCAGGAAAGATGATGGTGATGATGATGATATATGAATAGAGCATGGCCTGAGGGGACATGCAGATTCCAGAGATATATGTACGACATAGAATCAAGACTTGATGACTGCATGGTGGTTGATGGAGATGTCATTGTGAAACATGACTTTCAGGTTTGTGGCTTGGGTGATTGGGTTGTACCAATCATTGAGAGTAGAAACATGGAGGAAGAGGAGATTTAAGGATAAATAAGATGTATTTACTCTTTCATCCATATAAGAAATATTTATTGGATCTAACAAAGTTCTGGACACCACTTAAGATCCTAGGAAATACAATGGTGAAAAAGATCTATGGAATTTGTGGTATTTCAGCAACATTCACGAGAAATTTTCTTTTTTAGCAAGCTGGATTTATGTACTTGGACTTACAGGTAGTTCAACAAATGGGAAGAGGAGAGGTAATTCAGTAAGCATGTAAAGAATGAGAAATAAGTGGTGTAGACAGAATTAAGGCAACCCTAATAATTAAAAAGCCAAACAGGAGGTACATTAAGAGGAGCCAATGAGAAATAAGAATTTTTCAGAGAAGTAAGATCGGAACTAAAAAAGCCTATTATCACGAAACTGAAGATTCCAAGTTTTCAAGAAAAAGGCATGGTTACTATGCTGGAAAATGGGCATGTAAAAGAGAAACTGAAAATGTAATGTGGGTCATTATTAATGTCCTTACCAAGAACAGTTGCAGTAGATGATGGTGTTGAAGTGTAGTCATGAAGA
Source organism: Neophocaena asiaeorientalis asiaeorientalis (assembly GCF_003031525.2). Taxonomy (NCBI): domain Eukaryota; kingdom Metazoa; phylum Chordata; class Mammalia; order Artiodactyla; family Phocoenidae; genus Neophocaena; species Neophocaena asiaeorientalis. The sequence continues at coordinate 3,517,313 of NW_020173953.1, read as the reverse complement.
AGTGGAGGTTGATAACACGAAAAAGAAGTGTAATTGAGTCATAGGCAGGTGACATGCATGGTCAAAGGGGAGTTCCTGAAATAGAAGTTTAAACCTGGAAGACAGGGAAACATTTTTAAAATTCAATATGTTGAGGCCTTTCAGATTGTATGTGCTTAATAAATGCTCACCAGTTGTCTGATGACCACAGAAAAGCAAGAAAATTAATGCAAATAAAGATTATTGTAATAAAATCTACTTTGTAGCAATGGTAGTGGAAAAACACATTTATAATAAATCCTGGAGTCTGGAAGTATTGATATTTCAGAAGATAATTATGAAAGAGTAATCATAGCACCCACAATAATTAAACAGGCTGAAGAAGGTTTGAATAAAAGGCACATTTTGCCCATGGAAGTTGTGGATTTATGACAATTATTACATAAGATTCAAAATTAAAACTGTTAGAATAATCACTGTTCTTTCTCCTTAACTCCTAGTGTTACATAACTCCTTTTCATAAAAATAATGAGGCCCCTTCCTCTAAAACCAGACAATAGCATGACATTACCACAAGAACATAACACTTTGAGTTTGAAGGGAGCCTTGCAGTGAATGTAAGTGCTCAGTAAGGGGGTCTACTTAAGAAGCATTCGTGGTTTCACTGCAGTGGTGGAGGTCAAAAAGGAGATTAAAAAAATTGGTATATAAAATGAAAGAATCATAAATTTTTGTTACTTAGAAAAACCTTGGTAATAAATCACCTTATTTATCTTTCTCTTGTTTTGAGGCATTAAGGAAAAAGTATAGATATTATATTCAAAAGACCTGATTTAAGTTCTGCTGCTGAAGATCTGAGTGGTCTTGTAAATATCTTAACCTCTAACATTGGTCTGTTTATTTATAAAATGATAAGAACAAAGTATAAAATATTTCTCACAGGACTCTTGAGAATAACATGGGCTAACATGGGTGGGAGTACTTTATAATCAAATCAAATATAATTGTTAATATTTGTTTTATTAATTATTATTGTTGAAATTTGTGTTTTAATCTCTAACAAAAATAATAAAAATTAAATATTAGAATTGGGAACATCTTAAATATTATCAGATCTAGTGATTATTTGTCTTTCATTAATTCATTCATTTTCTCATTCATTCTTTGCTTTATTAAACCACAATTTTCTCAGTGCCTCTTTTGAACCAGATGTTGGGCTATGTTCAATAAACAAAAGGTAGTTCAGGTATGCAAATGAAATTCAGTAAGGTAGGTAGATAAAGAGAAGACTATAGTATAATGTGCAGGGCTCATGATATAGTATAGAGCTACATCCTCCAAGAAGGGCTATGTGAATCAGATTGTGGGAATCAGGGAAGACCCTCTGGAGAAGGTGATGTCTGTGTTGATTCTCAAATGATGAGTTAGGTTTTCCCAGACATTACTCTGGTGGGAGTATGTCTTACACATTTGAAGCATCATATAGGGAAATATTGAATTTAATCTTCAGTATTTCTGAAAGTACTATGGAAGAGAGATTAACAAGGAGATGGACTGTTGTAGGTTAAAACCAAGGTTGCTGAATATGTTTTAGTAGCATGGACTTGGGTGATGTTGATTTCCTTCAAGGTTGCTGACTGTCTTTATATACTTTTTCAATAACAGCAGATTAAATAGAAAGTTTACAACAAATTTGAAGTCACCAAAATAATGAGTTAATTTTATTCAAATTTCTGTGATGAAAAAAAGATTCTTACTGAGGTAAGCCCCACACATTCCTCACAGTATATGAGTCCCAGGTGTGTGAGGGACATTAGAAAATTCTTACTATAACCCACTAGTCCTGAAACCATGGGATGCTGTGGTTAGGACTACAGTAATGGCTGTGGATGTGGCCGTGGCTATTGCTACGGATGTGGATGCAAGAGCTACAGAGGACTAAACTGTGGATATGGCTCCAGATATGGCTGTAGCTATCGTTGTGGATTTGGATCCAAATATGACTGTGGATGTGGTTCTGGCTATGTCTGTGGTCCATTTTGCTACAGAAGATGCTATTTCTCTTGTATCCAAAATATATAAAGAATTATAAAATTATCAGGAAAAAGGACAGCCTGGTAGAAAAACAGACATAAGACTTGGAGGTTTTACCAAAGAGCATATTCAAATAGCTAAGTAACATTTAAAGTTTTTTAATCTTCACTATTAGGGAGATGGAAATTGAAACTATAATGTGTTATTATTACTTACTCACCAGAATGGTGAAAGTGTAAAAACAGATAATATTGAAGGTAATTAAAGATATGGATAAATAGGACTTCCATTTACTGCCCCAGGGAATATATATTAGTACAATTTTGGACTATTGCTTGTCAGTATCTTTTAAAATGGGCTTATGCATACCCTACGATCAAGTACTTCTACTAAGACTATTCCCAAAAGAAATGCATACATATGTTTATAAAAGGATGTAACACAGAATACTCCTGGTAGCATTATGTTTAAGAGCCAAAACATAAAACAACTCAAATGTTTATCAACAGTAAAATTTATAATGAAATGTGGTATTTTCATAAAGTTATATATTATGAAGAAGTGAAAAAGAACACATTACTTTGACATATGCAAAATGGGGAAAGAATTGTACAGTTATAATTATGAACAAAAGTCAGACACAAAATAATGGATGGGCAAGATTTTGTTTATGTGAAATAAAAAACAGGTAATACTAACTTATAATATTGAAACTCATGGTATTGGTTATAATTTTGGTTCTCCTTTTTGGGAAGAGAATTGAAATGGTAGCTAGGAGGAGGAGAGGGGTGGCTTCAGAGAAGCTGATGTGTTTTTTCCTGATATCGATGGTGGTTTCCCAGTTGTGCTAACTTTATGAAAATTTATTGAGCAGCACACTTCAGATTTGTACTTTTCTATACACATGTTATATTGCAATGAAAGATTTGTAAATATTCTGCCATCTGTCTCATTTCTCTCTGACCAGTTCTCTCCTCATTAATCACCATTCACTATGTCACCTCTGTTCCCTACTTCCAAATTCTCTCTCTCTCTCTCTCTCTTTTAATATGCAGAGTAATTTAGTTTTCTTTGTAGCCATCATCTAGGTTATGCTTCTGGGGCCTTACTTTTTTCTACTAAAAATAAAAATAACCTACAAAGTTGCATTCCTAAATTAAGATACCATTTATTTCCTGGAGATGAATCCTCTCCACTCTTTCTTCTCATAGAGATCTGGCATTTAATACACAACATTTTTTCATTGTAGTTGTTAATTGTGGCATTCACGAAGGGCATAGGAGAGATTTTCAAGTTTATTTAGAAAGATTCATGATAGAATTATTTAAATTAAATAGGTATTCATGTGCATTAAAACAAGATGCTATGGAGAGCAATGAAAGAGTATTAGGAAAAATCATATATTTATCGTTGTGTGATATTTGGGACACTCTGATTCATGGGAACCCTTGTATTCCAGAAGAATATTGAAAGAAACATTGATTACCATTAAAATCTCCTGTTACAAGAAATAATGATTTCAGTTCATTAAAAAAGCATTTCTAAGCCTAAACTTAATGACATACAATGATTGAAATTCCAGGATCTAGCATGAAAACAGGATCTTCTCTCTGTTATTTACTTGATTTGTGGTCTTGGATAATTTACTTTCCTTCTAAACTATATTTTTAAAAATAAATTATAAGGAATAATAGTGCCCATTTCATAAGAGTGTTGTGAGGATTAAATGTAGCTTTTAGAGTAGGGTTTATTAAATTCTAAGAGTTAATCATCTAAAAGTCATCAAACTCATTTAATGGTAATAAAATTTCAAGGAATAATTGCAGCTATTCATAATTAAACATATAGAAATAGCTCTAAATGGAATATTATGTAAGGATAAAAATTCTTCATCCCTTAGTTACTGAACTCCAAAGTATCATATTATACCAGATTGCTTTCATTACATTTTCAATAATATATTATTATATAAAACACTTCAGGCAAAGTGTAATAAGGCCACTAAAAGTAAGAGCTTATATTTCCATGATATGACCATTTTATTTCCTGTTTCTTTGTAAAATAATAAAGGAATTATTCCAAAGCATCAGTTACATTGACAAGTAGTTCAATTATGGTGATTTCGTGAGAATATTGAATATTTTCTTAGAGAGGTGAGAGTGAATACAGTTTGCTTAACTTGGGACTGAAAGGATAGTAAAGGAGTGAATAAAATGAGTATCAGTTACTATTTTAAGAAGCATCATGGTCAAGGGGAGGAGGGAGATTGACGGTCATTCATCAAAGAGGAAATTCCAAAACACTCAATGTGAAAACATAAGGTGAAGAATATATGTATTCTTCAATTTTGCAGTTCCTCAGAGATTCATTAGCTATGGCTGTGTAACAAGTTACTACACACTTAGTAGCTTGAAACAACATACATTTATTATCTGCCAGTAGGTCAGGAGTCTGGGAACAACTTCACTGGGCCTCTGCCTGGGGTCTCACAAGGCTAAAATCAAGTTGTTGGCCAGGCTGAATTCTCACCTGGAGGCTGAAATAGAATGCATTACTTCAAGTTTCCTCAGGTTTTGGGCAGAATCCATTTCCTTGATGCTATAGAATTCATGTTTCATTTGACTCTTTAAGACTAGCAATGGAAGGAGAGGGGAGAGAGAAAGAGAAAGAGAGAGAGGAGAAGAAGGAGGAGAAGAAGAAGGAGAAGTAGAGAGAGAAAGGGAGAGAACGTGTCACGTCAAGTTCTTGCCTGATGGGATCATGAACACCAAGGATAATCTCCCTTTTGATTAATTTGAAGTCAACTGATTACGGACCTTAATTATATCAGAAAATCCCTTCACTTTTGCCATATGAGGTAACACAATCTTGGGAATGATTCCCATCACTTTTGTGATAGAATACTTGTTAGAAGGATGTTACAGGTCCTGCCTATAATCAAGGTGAGGGGATTGCAAAAAGCATGGATGCCAGTGAGTGGGACTCATGGGGGCTGTCTTAGAATTCTGCTGACCATGACATGACTTATATATTGTCTGGGTTTAATGAGAGCTGTTCCTTATTAAGACAATCAGCAAAATTAATTAAAAATATCGACATTACAAAACTATTGAGAGAGAAGAAATGCGAGAAACAAATGCAGAAATATGCTTGGCTGCAGGAAGAATAGAGGGAAGATGGCTACTTTTTAATGGGTAAAAATTGTCAAAGTTTACCATTCATGAATGAATAATAAAGAATTTCTACAAATAGTTGAGAACTTGAGGCTCTGTTTTTAGGATGGGTATTCTTTGATCTTTGGTATTCCACTTTCCTTTACTATATATAAAAAGGGAAACTCCTGGAGTGATCCCACTTTTTCTTCCTATATTCTGCCAAACTTTAACTCTTATAAAAGAATAACAGTGGTAATAATATTCTGTAACTCAGAGAAGATATACAATAGGTTTGTGAATTAGTCATAGTGATCTGCTTGCAAAACAAACCATGATTAGATCAATAAAGATAAAAATAATAGAAAAAACAAGATATGGGAAATACATGGAAAGAATTTAGTGTTAAATTATCAATATGTTGAATATTCACATTTGAAAATGGAAAAATGGGAGATTTCCCTTACTAGAAAAAAAGAAGCCTGTTTCCATAGTATTTAAAATGATAGAAATAGGGGCAGGAAATATTGTCTGGGGTGTTGGATATTTGAAAAATATTAGATAACTGTATTTTATTTGCTTTTCCAACTCAAGAGGTCATAATCATTAAGAGTAAATGGAAGATTCAAGGAGTTAGACTTCTTGACATTAGAAATTCCTCTAAAAATTAGTTCTGTCTGAAAAGTGGATTGGCAATATGCTTGGCTCCCCTGTCTCCAAAAGTTTTAAACTAGTTCAGGTCACCAATTTGTGGACATGTTGTGGATGGAAATGCTGTATCAGGAGAGAGTTAGAACTAATTGTCCTCTCAACTCTCTTCTTACTGTAATACTCTGGGATTTTGCAGGCAAAGAGTGGCACTGAAATATAAAGGCTTGAGAAGAATAATGATGCTGGATGTAGAAACACAAAAAAAATAACATGATTTTGTACAAGTTTCTGTAATGGATGGCGAAGTCAAATAGTATTAGTTAGTTTTAAGAAACCTCATCACATTGTGGAGAGATATCTTCTAGCATTGAATACCTTTGAGATCCAAAGTAGGGAGCAGATAAAATGTGATTGCGTGAGAGTGTATGTGTGTGTGTGTGTATGTGTGTGTATGTATGTGTTCATGTATGTGTGTGTATGTGTGTGTGTGTGTGTATGTATGCGTGTGTGTATGGATGCTTTGAGGAAAGACAAAAATTCACCTTTAATGAACCAATCTCTATTTTAGATTCTGAATTATAAACTTTCATTCATCAAACATTCATGAAATATGATGTATTGGACTTCACTAGGGGCTGTGGATTTAACGGCATAAGTTAAATTTCTAGACCTTAAGGAATTCACACTCTGGGGTATGGGAGAGGTAACAAGATCACACATGCCATTTTATAACACAAATAGAACTTCTTAAATAGCACTTACTGGAAGCCAGGTGTTATTCTAAGTGATTTACAGATATTAACTCAGATTTTCTCAACAACTTTAAGAGTTAGATACTATCATTTCATGTCCTCATTTTATAGGTGAGGGAACTGAGACACAGAGAAGTTCATTGAATTGCCAGAATTTGAAGCCAGGATTCATGTTTTTAAAGTGCCACACCAAGAGGCCTCTCTTGCAGAAGTGTGCAGAAGCCAGCCTGTACCAGCTTGGGAAGGTTAACAATGTGCATCTCTCCCCAGCTCCACATCAGTGACATCCTGTTGGTCGTTTGAAATTAACCAAGATGGAAATATTTAATTTTTTTAGTGAGTCAATTTCCTAGTGCCCTACTGGCAGCTTACGGACTGCTTACAGGTCAAGGACTAATTCCTAAAATATCGTTGGAATTTTGGTGGTCTGAGCACACCTGCTCTTCCTACTTAATCCTCCCAATCCTTGGCACCGTGTCCAGGACCAGCTACATAATCTGCAGAGTCCACAGCAAAGTGAAAATATGTCAAAAAGGCAGGAAAAAAGATATGTTGCCTGTATTCCGTGGTCTCTTTTGACATATTATGATGCTTTTTGTTTTCTACTTAGTGTCATGTGCTTTTGGGCATGAGGAGAGCTGTTGAGTGAATCTAGACCCTCACAAGTACCGGATCCCAACTTTCCCATGCCCGTACCCAGGTTCCTGTCAGGCGGAGGGGGTAGAAGGTAGCAGCAGTTATAGGACTACTGGATGGGGCTGAGGCAGTGGGAAACTAAGGACTTATTCTGGGGAGGTGGGGAAGTGGTGAGAGGTGGGACTGCATGCGACATAACACCCCAAATCCTCTGCACATGTTCCATTGTCCCAGCAGACTTCACTTACAAACCACAAATTTAAGGATGAAGAGTGTTAAGAACTTAGAGATGGTGACGATGGAGCGTTTAACACCAAGCACAGGGAGCCTTCTGAGCACTGGGCCTTGTGCACATGCACTGGTTGCACAGCCGTGCAGTTGGCCCTGATTGTGCCTCATAAATGGTGTGTACTCAGCATATGTTGGATAAATTGAATTGATTTGCTTCATGACTGTCTAGCGAAGAATCCAATTAAACTTGTGTAAGCAAACATCATTATTCAAAACTTGTTTGGAGAGAAGGCAGGGAAGAATTTGCTATGTGGGTGGAATCATAGCACCGATCCAATTTTAAAGGATTGCACGTGTATTGGGGACTTCTTTGGGGGCAGGGATGGGCATAGGCAATAATGATGGAAGTCTAAGCTTTAAGATGACATTTACTTTATGGTTTAATTTTATAGGATCATGATTAAAGTTTTACACAGGTTCAGATCCAGAATTAAAGCACTTATATACAGCCATATTAATTCTCTCTTAAACCTATCTTTGCCTATCTCTCCTTTCAGTAGGAAGAAGAGTAGGCAATTCTGACCTCAAAGGACAAAGCTTAGAGCAGTATGATTGGAAGAGAGAGTAATAATGATATTTTGCTCATGAAGGGATACTTGGAACTCACAGAAACATAGTTAAAATTATCCACTCACAGTTTGTTTATACAGACCTATGGAGGGAAAAGTGAAAAGTAAGAAATGCTCTGTTAATATAAAAAAGCAAAGCATGGAGGTTGACAATTTACAAAATGCAAATATTGGCATTTTGATATTTTTAATGATAACTAATTTATTAAATTCTGCCTCTTCTTGAAGTCAAACTTGAAGCATATGGAATTTGGAATCAAATGACTAAGTTATATTTCTATCATTAAACAGCTGTGCTATTCTGACCAAGTCACTTAATTTTTTAAATCTCAAATTATTGGGTGTAAGATAGGCTCAAGGATGTATTGTACAACAAGGGGAATACAGCCAATATTTTGTAATAACTGTAAATGGAAACTAACCTTTAAAAATTGTATGAAAATAAAAATATAGGGACCAATAAATAAAATACCCTCCAATTTCTCTGGATCTCCAAAAAACCCCTCAGTATTGTAGTATTATATTATTTTATATAAAGTGTAGATAGTGATAATAATATTACTAGTCTTGCCTAATAAGGATAAACATATTCACACACTATGCAACATATATGCACATGCACACACATGATTTCAAAGCCACTGAATTTAATTAGGGGACAAAATATTTACTGTGGTCTTTGTAAGGTCATGAGTCACATGAGAGATATGTTTTCAATAGAGTTGGGGTCATGAAAAAGAAGTCAATGTTATTCCAGGCTTATTGTTAACTAGAGAAAACTCTGGGAAAGAGCAAATTAAAGAGACTTCTTAACAAATTTGAAGTGCCTAGTAAAATGAGCTCTTTCGAAGCAAATTGTTATGTCACTGAGCAGGCTGACTCAGTGTTTCCCATCCACACCTGACTGCATGTAAAGGTCTGAGATTATGGGTAACACTCTGATTTTCAGACTCCCTTGCTTCCCACATATACCTTCCACTGACACTTTTAGCTCCTAAGCATCATGAGTTGTTACTGCTATGGAAATTCCTATGGAGGTATAGCTACAGCTATGGCTCTGGCTATGTCTATGAATAAAGGCCCTGTGGTAGTGGCCATGTGGGTCAAGCTATGGATCTGGCTGTAGTTGCCATGGCTACTATTCATTTGGCTACAGGAGATGCTATTTATTTTGCTGTTAGCAAATTACTACCAGAATATCCTTTGCTACTGAAGTGACAAGTGGAACTCTGTTCCAAGGAGGAGTCATTGAATATTTTTATTCCTTTCAAATGTTTTTGTCATAGATGGGCTTTGATAACAATGGAAGAAAGAAGATAAAATTCCATTTGTTTTCTGAAAGTTAACCCTTACATCTATCTCATGCTTCCTTTCTACATTGTGTCCTTGGCCATGAGCATTAGTGCTCCACACTGGGGCAAACTGGTTTCCCAATGAAATGCTTCTTTGAATCTATCTAGTCTGTGTCATTAATCTTACTATAATGCATCACTAACTACAGGTTTTGTAACTTCCCTGATTTTTAATTTCTTGTGCATCCCTGTGACTTCATTGGTTCCTCCAAACATTTCTCTTCAATAATTTACTGTTTAGCGATTACTCGTTTCTAAAATAACAAATACATACTTGTATATGCATATAAACAGAAAGAAGAATTATTTATGTGTTTATGGGGAATGAAACTGGTATTGTCTTACAGAATGGATTGAAACAGAAAGAGATATGAGTCTAGGAGAATTCAGGGAAGCTGTGATGTGGACCTGAATTGGATATTGACACAAATAAAGGGAAAGAAGTGATAGACTTCTGAACCCCTTGAGAGGGTGAATCTCTGAATTCTGGACATGATGAGGGGGGAAGATAGAAGAGATGTCCAAGGAAGAGAAACAGTGGAAATGTAACCATATAATATCTAGACTTGTGAGGAAAGAAGTGACATGAGTTATCAAAGCATATTTAAAGGCTTATAATATGGCAGAAGAATTGGATTTGCTTCTTGTGTCCCAGAAATCACAATTGGAACTAATAGGTGATAATTACTGGGAAAATGACTTCTAAATATAAAATATGTTTCCAATAACTATGGCTCTGAGAGCTGAACTGACTATTCCACTGGAATGCATGTGATGGAAGCTCCCTGATCATAGGCAAGGAAGGCAAGATCACCACAGTGAGAACTCCAAGGTAAGTGGTGACCTAGGGTACATCCAGGCCTGACATTCTGTGAACTGTTCATCAAGAATGACTCAGAAGTATTGAGCCTGACTTGCAGAGAAAATGATGTTAGTACTCTAGAAACAAGAAAGTAAAGGGGGATATTCTTTCTCTGATTTGCATCTTCCATTGCAGGAGTAAGGAGAGTGGATGGAGGGGAGAGTCAGCTTTTCACACTGCAAAGTATTGTAGAAAAATAGGAAAAATATCATGGCTTGTGTGAGCTTCAGTCATTCTGTCTTTAAGTAAAGTCATGTCAGGTCTTCTGGATCCTCAGCAGTGTAGGAAGAAGTTGTTGTCCAGTGTAGAGGCTAAGGAAAGAGAGGTAAGGTTTGTGGTATGGCAGATGTTGTGGACAACTTATCTGTGTATCTGTTTATTATTTATATTCTATCTATCATCTATCTCTCTATCATATCTATCTATATCTATCATATATCTGTCATCTATCTATCATTTATATCTATCTATCTATCTATCATCTATCTAATCTGTCTATCCAAATGGGCTCAGTTCTCAGTGAATTCATAATCTTGTGTAGGAGTAACATAAGATTAAAAATAGAATGAAGTAATTGTTTTTATAGACATATGTTGTGAAAGTTATAAAATATGGAGGGTTATTTAGTGTTGTGAGCATCAGGAAGGAGATCTGAGAAGAGGAGGCACTTGAGATGAGGCCTGAGTAGGAATTGGCCAGTCAGATAGGGGAGTGGGAAAATAAATCTTTGTGTCCATTTATTATCACTCCTGGGGGATGTGTAATCACTAAGCACATCTAGAGAGGAACTCTCAGGCTTTCCCTGTTCTCATAAGAGTACCTAGAGCACAGTGCATACCTCTTCTGTGAGCGGGAGAGGGCCTGGCCAGAGGAGCATATGCCAGGGAACCCACCAGCAGAAGACTATGAAGACTTGGCTCTGATACTCCTCTGCTGTGTGACTTCAGGCTAGTGGCTTGATCACTGTGAGGCTCGGCTTCTTCCTCTGAACACTTGTTTGTCAAGTACCCACTCTGTTAATTTTACGAGGTTGTGAAAATGAATTGATAATGTGTATACAGACACTTTCCAACATACAACAGAGATGGACTGATTAGAAGGAATGTTTTCATTGTTAAATGAGAGTTTAGATTAGAAGATTTTGGGGGATTTGAAGCTAGAAAAAATATACTCTAAGGGGGAAATGTATGTACATTCCTAATTATGGGAATCTCTAGAACATATTTCACATGGATAATGAAGGTTTACTGCTTAATAAATCTTTGATCTTGACTAAAATGTCTTACTGCAAGATGATACTTAATCCAAGCTATCAAAATAGACATAGTCTTAAAAATAAAATATTTTTCTGTGGACTGATCTTTTTACTCTTGTGGATTTCAAAAAAGTCCACATCAAGTTTTTACATGATATGTACCTAAACATGTTCCCAAGATATATGCTTTCAAAATACAACATAAATTTCTGAACTTGAAAATATGCATGATTCCATGCCCCACGACATAATGTTGACATTGTATTTTTGGTAATAAATTACTATACAAAATGGCTCAGTCAGGTTGCAAAAAGGCTGCTAAGAAGGTAATTTTATTCTGGGGGGATTTTCTTCCTTATCATAAAAACAATTTTAATTAAGTCATATATATATGTATCATAGAATGACTTCTTTTGAGTTACAAAGCTATTACCTTAAATTCAGACTAAATCAACATTTCAGTACAAATAAATATGGGTATCTGAAATCTATTGGTAGACAAGAGTTTAAAACTATGGGGTAAGAAAAATGAGATTTTTTAAAATTAATTTTTATTGGAGTATAGTTGATTTACAATGTTGTGTTAGTTTCTGCTGCACAGAAAATTGAATCAGTTATACATATATCCACTCTTTTTTAGATTCTATTCCCATATAGGTAGGTCATTACAGAGTACTGAGTAGAGTTCCCTGTGCTATACAGTAGGCTTTTGTTAGTTATCTATTTTATACATAATAGTGTGTATATGCCAATCCCAATCTCCCTATTTAGCCCTCCTGCCCTCCCTTTCCCCCTTGGTAACCATAAGTTTGTTTTCAACATCTGTGATTCTATTTCTGTTTTGTAAATAGGTTTATTTGTACCATTTTTTAAGATTCCACATATAAGGGACATCATATGGCGTTTTTCTTTCTCTGACTGACTTACTTCACTCAGTATGACAATCTCTAGGTCCATCCATGTCGCTGCAAAAAAAAAAAAAAAAAAAAAAAAAAAAAAAAGTAAAATTATTTAAAATTAAAACTTATGTTTGGATTCTAAAAAGCACATTCTTAAATAACATGTATTAAAATGATAATCACAAAAATAAATATTTATAGCCAAGGGGAAAAAAACAACTGAAATAAAGGGAATAGCATTTACTGAGTAATATTCCTGACCCAGAGCACTAAATAGGCATGCAATATATGAAAAACAGTTATGTAAAAATAGTTAGGCTCCATTTTAGAAAGAAGAAATTGGTGTTCAGACAATTTAAGCATATAATCAAATATCTTATATTTATAAGTGGCACACCAAAGTTTGAATATATGTTTGACTTGATCCATTCATTTTTTTTTTTAATTTTTTTTTTGTGGTACGCGGGCCTCTCACTGTTGTGGCTTCTCCCGTTGCGGAGCACAGGCTCCAGAAGCGCAGACTCAGCGGCCATGGCTCACGGACCCAGCCGCTCTGTGGCATGTGGGCTCTTCCCGGACCGGGGCACGAACCCGTGTCCCCTGCATCGGCAGGCGGACTCTCAACCACTGCACCACCAGGGAAGCCCCAGATCCATTCATTTGTTATGGAGAAATAGTAACTTCAAATTATGTGTCAGTCACTGTACTCATAGCTGGTTATTCAGGGATGCACAGAATAGAGATATTTTCTACTGTTATAAACCAGTATCCAAGATCTGAATGGAAAGGTATTAGAAATAATGCAATAAAGATAAAAGACTTTTTCAATAATCCAGGGGTACTGTGACCAAAAAGTGTGTGTTGGCAGTTGCATTGAAAAGTAAAGTGTCTATTCCAGAGAATTCGTGAAGTAGAATTTATAGTTTTGGATTTTAAGGAGGACAGAAAAGGTAAGAAAGTGAAGAATAAGAAAAATTGGAGTGGGAATATATTTTCTTTATGTTTATGGTTAGGGATGAAACATAGCAGAGTGATCATTAGACTGGAGACCAATACCAGAAAAAAATAGGTTGAATGATTTCTCTGAAGGAAAAATGTCTAATAATGGGAGTTCTCAAAAATTGAAATTGGCAGCTTTGTGAAAATCCCTGTTGAAGGCATTCAATAAAGTACTCAATCACCACTCATTCCTTTGTTGTTGAAATTCAAGTATCCAGTAAAAAGAATGACCTTCTTGGCTTATATTCCCTTCCAACTTGGACTTCATGTTTGTTACAGTAAAAAATAATGTAAATTTTAGAGTCTTCCTGATTCTGAAGTTGTTGATTTAAATAAAACCTAGAAAGTAAGATAAGCAAACAAGTCAAAACAAAACAACCCCCTCCCATGAAACAAACAAAAAAAGCAACACTTTTGTTTTGGACTGAATGTTTGGTCAGGGAAAGACTGAATGTTTGGTATAGAGTGACATGTTTTAATTAATGAGGCAAGACATTGTTTCAATAAACCTTGACAAGTGCTATGACATGTAGCTGCACATAGGAGCCAAGAGGAGGATGATCCAATCCAGATGTTAGCAGTGAGGAAAGGCATCTCGCAGGAACTTATCACAGATGTGAATTTTGATGGGCAAACAGATTTATTTTTTAGCTGAGAATTAAGGTGGCAAGAAAAACATTAATAGCAGAAGAAATGATGCTCTTTTCCCTCTTTTATATGTTGAAAATGTAAACATGATAGGATTATTTGGAAGAAAGGGGACACATATTTCAAAATCACAACAAAAATTTTTGTAGAAGGTTGAGAACTTCTGATTAATGTACATATAAATACAGGGCAAAATTGAGTTTTGTACTACTTTATGTCATGAGGGTGGGCTTTTGCTGTAGGTATCAATGTTATCTCCTAAACTTTAGCTTCTGAACTAAACATACAAGGAACAGTAGTGATAGGAGAAGGAAAGAATGATTTATCGAATTAGGGGAATGCACTAATCTTTCATAATGCAAAACTCTGATAAGATATGCATATGAAAAATATTAGACTCTGGTCTGAGGTTTCTGATTCTTCAGCCAAATAAAGTTGGTTAGGTTGTGAAAGTCTCCTCAGTGGTATGATAATACTTATATAGCTACAAAAAATGGGAGAGAAAGGAGGGCTACCCCACCTGTGAAGGACCTTACTTTGCCTGGTACATGGAAGAAGGAAATATAACAAGAAAACACTTACATACAGCACACTGTCTCCACACTTATAAGTAGTTATTTTTCCAGTGGATGGGCTTGGCTTTGAATGATCAGATGTTGATCTGTCTCTTGGGATTTGAGGAGAGCTGGACATGGAGGAGGTACGGAGCACTGAGAGTGTTGGAGAAGCCTGGCAAGAAGTCAAGAAAGGAGACAGGAGTATTACCTTTCCTATGGCTGGAAGCAGGGGTTTTGGAAAGATGAGAGAGAAAAGGGGCAAAAATTTCCTTCATTCCCCAACAAGCTTGTTTTATAAGATACATATTAAATGAAAGGAGACTTTGGAAATGATTATCAGTTTTGGAGCACATGATTCTACCGAGACAATTCTTCAGCAGAACATATTAACACGATGCTCTTTAAATAAAAGTGGAATCTCCAAAACAACAAGCTATTTTAAGCAAATCATTATTGATTGTCAACAGTGACTGGCACATAATGGTTACTTACATATTTGTTGCCTGTGTCAAGGAATGAATGTTATGCTCTGCCAATTACTGACAGTATATAAAGGTCCATGGGAAGTAGTGACACACACACTTCAGAAACACCTTCTTGCAACCCACCTAAATCCACTTCCCTTGACAACATGTTTTGCAACTACTATGGCAATTCCTGTGACTACAGGTGTGGAAACAGCTATGATTGTGGAGTTAGTCCCTATTATGGCTGTGGATATGGCTATGGATATGGCTGTGGATATGGCTCCTACTATGGCTGTGGATATTGCTCTGGCCCTGGCTACTGCAGCTACCGGCCAGTTTGCTATAGGAGATGATGTTATTCTTCTTGCTACTAGAACATCACCATCCAAGGTCCATTTGCTTCTGAAAAGACATCTAAAGATAATGCTGATTCAAAGATCTTTAGGACACAATTTCTATATCCAAGAAGTTACATGTCTGACAGAGGTATTGACCTCCAGCTACCAATTTTTAGATTGGCATCTTTGTGGCCTGAAGTCCATGGGGGTATCATTTGCCTATTTTCCAATTGTTAGCCTTTACTCCCTTAATCTCTGATTCTCTGTATTGATGATCCTAACATCCTATTGTTGGGGAAATCCCTTGTTATCAATAAAAATTGTTCATTGTTTCTAACAAATCTCTGTATATTCATTTGTGAATTAGTCTTTTTTGAGATGTTATGGCCTCTGTTGAAAATTGGGCTAATACCTTGTCTGAATCTCGAGTTTTTCCTTGATATAATATAAGCATTTCTTCTTATATTTGCATCAGAAATAATACCTCTACACTTATTTCTCATATCCCACATGCTCAGGCACTCACATACTCAAGCACAAATCCCACAGTATTTCAGAACTGTGGTTTGCAAATTGCTCTTTGTCTGAGAGGGAGCTGGAGGGGAAAAGAGGAGGAGGAATGACACTTTAAGCAGGATGTTAATGCAAAGTCTAAGGTAGAGAAAAGGTGACCTGAGTGCTTAAAGGAATAGTGGAATGAAAGAGAATACTTTCCAGAATTAATGAGAAATTATAAGCAGAGTTAGGTATTAAAGTACATGAAGAAAAGAGAACTAGGAAAGGATAAGTCAGAATAAAATTATTCTACTGTATCATCTGCTTTTGATGGAATTGCAAATATATTTACTTGCACATATTTATTGAGATTGAGGAAATTTATTCAAGCCACTTAATTGACAAATAGTTTTGAGTAGTTGTGAAAGAGTCTCATTCGATACAGTGAAGACACAGTAGGAAAATTATAGACAAGTTTTCTGCTCTCACAGTGTTTATATTCTAGTATGTGAAGATAAAAAAGTATAAAAAATAATTAAGAAAATTTCAAACCGACAGTTGGGAGAATAAAACAGCTTAATGGGAAAGAGAGTAAGGACTGAAGTGTTAGCGGGATAGTTCCGGGAGGAATTTTGAACTTGTGACAAATGAGCTGATGTCAATTGCAAAGAAAGACAGAAAGTACAGTAGTAAGTGTAAGAGGTGAGAGAAGTTCACTAAGTTTTGGAAAAATATGATTTATTAAGCATGTATGAGATAATTTGTGTATCCAGAAAAGAATCTTCACACACTAGCTCTTAACATACCTTCAAAATCTGAAATGTTGTGACTCCTTAGTTAAAGAACATTTGAGACACTCAGCTTTATAGAAATGAGAAAATGATGATAATATTTACAAATATCCTACAATTTATATGTGTCACACAAATGTTTGACTTCATCCATTTTCTTATTGGAGAAATATTGATTGAGTGCAAATTATGTGCCAGGCACTGTTGTGAGAGATGATTATTCAGTGATGTATAGAATATATATATATATATATTTGTTTTGGATCAATATCGAGAGGTTTGAATGGAAAGGTATTAGAAGTAATGCAATAAAGATAGAAGACTTTTCAGTAATCCAGGAGTACATTTATCAGAAAGTGTGTGTTGGCAGTGGTATTGAAAAGTAAAGTGTCTAATCCAGAGACTTTGTGAAATAACATTGATAGTTTTGAATTTAAATGATGACAGAAAAGGAAAGAAAGTGAAGAATAATAAAAATTGGAATGGAGATATATTGATATTTTCTTTATGCCTATTGTTGTGGATTAAACATAGCAGAGTGATCAGTTTATACCAGTGACCAATATCATAAAAAAGATATATTCATTAACTGGAAGAAATTTGGCTAATAGTTAATGTTCTCAGAAAGTGAAATTGACAGCTTTGTGAAAATTCCTGTTGAAGGTATTCCATAAACTACTGGATCACAACTCATTTTTTGTTTCAAAATGTGAGTGCCCAGTAGAAGGAATCATCTTCTGGAGTTTATACTCCCTTCCAACTTGGATTTCCTAGTTGTTACTATAGAAAGGTTACTTTAATTTTGATAAGAAATGAAAGAGGAGAAATAACAAGTGATACCACAGACATACAGAAAATGATAAGAGAATACTATGAACAGTTACATGCCAACAAATTGGACATCCTGGAAGGAACAGACAAATTTCTAGAAACATACAGAATACTGAAACGGAGTCAAGAAGAAACAGACAATTTGAACAAACTGATCACTTGAAGTAAAATTGAACCTGTAATCCAAAAAACTCCCAGATAATAAAAGTCCAGGACTGTAGGATTTCACAGGGCAATTCAATCTAACATATAAGGAAGAATGATACCTATCCTTCTTAATCTCTTCCAAAAAACTGAAGATGAAGGAACACTCCGAAATTCATTCAACAAGGTCACCATTGCCCCAATATGAAAACTAGACAAAGATACTACAGCAAAAAGAAAATTATAGCCCAATATTTTGAAGAATATGGGTAAAAAATCCTCAACAATATTTTAGCAAACCAAATTCAATAGTACAGAAAAAGTTCATATACAATGATCAAGTTGTATTTATTCCAGGGTCACAAGGATAGCTTAACATATGCAAGTAAATCAATGTGACACACCACATTAACAACAACAAAAAAAAGACAAAAATCACATGATCACCTCAATAGTTGCAGAAAAAGCATTTGAAAAAATTCAACATCTATTTATGATAATAACACTCATCAAAGTGGGTGTAGAGAGAAAATATCTCAATGTAGTAAGGCTATTTATGGCAAACACACAGCCAATATAATACTCAATGGTGAAAAGATGAAAGCCTTCCTGCTACATTCAGGAATAAGACAAGGATGATCACTCTTGCCACTTCTATTTGACATAGAATTGGAAGTCCTAGCCACAGCAAACAAGAAGAAATAAAATATCCAGATTGGAAAGGAAGAGGTAACACCATAACTATCTGCAGATGATGTGGTACTTTATGTAGAGGACTCTAAAGTCTCCACCCAAAAACCATTAGAACCAGTAAATGAATTCAGAAGGTTGCATGATACAAGATTAATATACAGAAATCTGTTGTGTTTCTATATACTAATAATAAAATATTAGGAAGATAAAGTAAATCCCATAAAAAAAAAAAACACCTAGGAATAAACTTAAACAAGGAGGTGAAAGACCTATACTCTGAAAAATATAACACCGAAGGAAATTGAAAATTATACAAAGAAATGGAAATATGTCCTGTGTCCTTGGATTGAAAAAATTAAAATTATTAAAATGGCCATACTGCCAAAAGAAATCTACAGATTTAATGCAATCCCTATCAAAATACTTTTGACATTTTCCATAGAACTAGACCAGATAATCCTAAAATTCACAGAACTAGAACAAAGAATCATTAAATAATTCTAACATTCATAGAAAAATATTCCTAAAACTAGAAGAACAAAAAAATCCCAATTGCCAAAGCACTCTTTAGAGAAAAAGAACAAAGCTGGAGGCTCAACCCTCCCAGACATCAGACTATTGTACAAAGGTACAGTAATCAGAACAGCATGATATTGGCACAAAAACAGACACATAGATCAGTGGAACAGAATACAGAGCCCAGAAATAATCCCACACACCTATGATCAATTAATCGATGACAGAGGAGGCAATAATACACAGTGGATAAAAGACAGTCTCTTGAACAAATAGTACTGGGAAAACTGGGCAGCCACGTGGAGAACAATGAGATTAGAACATTCCCTCACACCATATACAAAAATAAACTAAAAATGAGTTAAAGACCTAAATGTAAGACCTGAAAATATAAAACTCTTCGAAGAAAACATAGGAAGCACACTCTTTGACATAAATTGTAGCATTATTTATATTTTTGGATCTGTGTCCTAAGGCAAAATAAATAAATAAAAGCAAAAGTAAACAAATGAGACATAATTACACTTAAAAGATTTTGCATAGCAAAGGAAGCAGTTGA
This sequence comes from Neophocaena asiaeorientalis asiaeorientalis, assembly GCF_003031525.2. Lineage (NCBI taxonomy): Eukaryota > Metazoa > Chordata > Mammalia > Artiodactyla > Phocoenidae > Neophocaena > Neophocaena asiaeorientalis. The sequence goes on along the minus strand of NW_020173953.1, from coordinate 3,497,843 downwards.
AAGGATGAAAAGACAACCTATGAAATGCAAGAAAATATTTGCAAATGATGTGACTGATAAGGTGTTAATATCCAAATTGTATAAATAACTCATACAACTCAATATAAAAAAGACAAACAACCCAACAAAAAAATAGGTAGAAGACCTGAACAGACATTTTGTCCAAAGAAGACATACAGATGGCTAACAGGCATAACAAAAGATGCTCAACATCACAAATTATTAGAGAAATACAAATCAAGACAACAATGAGATATCCCCTCACAACTGTCAGAATGGCTATCATCAAAAATCTACAAGTAACAAATGTTGGAGAGGATGGGGAGAAAAGGGAACCCTTATACACTGTTGGTGGGAATGTAAATTGGTACAACTACTAGGGAAAATATTACGGAAATTCCTTAAAATCTAAAAATAGAACTACCATGTGATTCAGCAATTCCATCCTGGATATATATCTGGAAAAAATTAATACACTAATTTGAAAAAATACATGCACTCCCATGTTCATATTAGCACTATGGAAAATATCCAACACATAGAAGCAGCTCAAGTGCCCATCAACAGATGATTGAATATATCCAATGCATACAATGGAGTATTACACAGCCATAAGAAAGAATAAAATACTGCCCTTTGCAGAAAAATGGATAGACCTAGAAAATATTATGCTTAGTTAAATAAGTTAAACAGGGAAATAAGTCAGACAGAGAAAGAAAAATACTGTATGATAGCATTTATATGAGGAATTTAAAAAATATAGAAGTGAATGTATATGAAAAACAGAAGAATCACGGGCATAGAAAAGAAACTTGTGGTTACCAAAGGGAATCGAGAAGGAGGAGGGCCAAATTAGGGCTGTGGGATTAACAGATGCAAACTACTATATATAAAGTAAATAAGCAACAATGATATACTGTATACATAGGGAAGTATACCCATTATCTTTTAATAACATTTAATAGAGTATAATCTTCAAAAATACTGAATTACTATGCTCTACACGTGAAACTAACACAATATTGTAGATCAACTATACTTGAATAATAATAAAAATACTTAAATTTTGGAGACAAATTCTGAAAATGGTGGTATCAGTAAAATTTATACAAGTAAGATAAGCAAAAAATCTCTCCAAACAAACAAAAAAAACTATACTTTTTTGACTACATGTTTGGTAATGGAAAGGTCAAGTGTTTGTTTAGAGTGGGTAGATAGGTTATGTTTGGATTTAAACATCTATAGGTATATAAGAAGCATATTTATAAATGCATAGCTGTAAACCAAGATTCTTATTCATAGCACTAATGACATTTTGGAGCAGATATTTTTTTCTTGTTTGGGGCTGTTTTGTGCCCTGTAGAATTAGCAGCATCTTTGGTTTCTACACAAGATGAGATTCAATACCTGGCATGTAGGTATCTGGGTGGGAAAAGCCTGGCAAGAAGTTGCAATGATTCAAGAAAATGGAAAGAAATATTCTGTGTTCATGTGGCCAGAGGCAGATGTGAAAGTAAAGAGGAAAGACAAAAAGAAGCAATTTGTTTTTACATTTCCACCCAAACCTTTTAATATAATATATATATATTAAATGATAAGAAGTTTTGAAAATGGGTATCAGTTACTGGGCACATGATTCTACTGAGACAATTCTTTGGCAGAGCATATTAAAATGATGCTCTTTAAATAAACTGAAGTCTCCAAAATAATGACCTATTTTAAGCAAATCATTGTTGATTGTGAACAGTGACTGACACATAATGGTTACTTACATATTTGTTGTCTATGTCAAGGAATGAATGGTATGTTCTGTCAATTACTGGCAGTATATAAAGGTTGAAATGAAGTAGACGACACACACACTTCAGAAACATCCTCCTGCAAACCACCTGAATCCACTTCCCTTGACAACATGTGTTGCAACTACTACGGCAACTCTTGTGGCTATGGCTGTGGATTTAGTCCCTATTACAGTTGTGGATATGGGACTCACTATGGCTGTGGATATGGCTCAGGATACGGCTGTGGATATGGCTCCCGTTATGGCTGTGGTTCTGGAAACAGATGTGGCTGTGGATACGGCTCTGGCTACTGCAGCTACTGGCCAGTTTGCTATGGGAGATGTTATTCTTCTTGCTGCTAAAACATCACCATCCAAACCCCATTTGTTTCTGAAATGATACATCTAAAGATAATGAGATTGAAGGATCTATAACCCATGATTTCTATATCCGAGAAACTACATGTCTAACAGAGGCTTTGACCTCCAACTACCCATTTTTAGATTAGCAACTTTGTGGCTTGAGGTTCCATGATAGCATCTGATTATTTTCTGAAAGTTAGCCTTTAACTTCCTTAACCTCTGATTCACTGTTATGACTGTGTTGATGATCCTAACATCCTAAGGTTGGGGAAATCACTTGTTCTCAATAAAAATGGTTCATTGTTTCTAACAAACCTTTGTGTACTTGCTTGTGAATTAGTCATTTTTTGAGATGTATGGCCTCTGTTGAAAGTTGGGCTAATATCTTGCCTGAAACTTGAGTTTTTCCCTGATATAATACAAGCATTTCTTCTTATATTTGCACCAGAAAAAATGTCTTCTTCTATTTTTTGTTTCTCACATACTCAGGCACTCCTATACCCAAGTACAAATCTCACGGTATTTCACTACTGTGCTTTGCAAATCCCACTTTGTCTAGGTTGGAGCTAGAGTGGAAGGAGGAGGAGGAATGACACTTTATTCAGGATGTTAATGCAGAGTCCAAGGTAGAGAAGAGGTGCCCTGAGTGCTTAAAGGAATTGAAGAGATATTTTCCAGAATTAATGAGAAATTAGAATTAGACATAGGTATTAAAAACACAAGAATAAAGAACTAAGCAACAGATAAGTGAGAATAAAAAAATTCTGTTATGCTCAGTGCTTTGTGACCACCTAGAGGGGTGGGATAGGGAGGGTGGGAGGGAGGTACAAGAAGGAAGAGATATGGGGGCATATGTATATATATAACTGATTCACTTTGTTATAAAGCAGAAACTAACATACCACTGTAAAGCAATTATACTCAAATAAAGATGTTAAAAAATATTCTGTTATATCATCTGCTTTTGATGGAACTGAAAATGTATTTGTTTTCATATACTGAGGTTGAGGAAATTGATTTCAGTCACTTAATTGACAAATAGTTTTGAGTAGTTTTGAAAGGGGCTTATCTTAGTGAAGACAAAGTAGGAAAATTATAGACAAGTTTCTTGCTCTCACAGTGTTTATAGTCTCATACATTAAGATAGAAAAAAAAAACAGTAAAAAATAATTAAGATAATTTCAAACTGACAATTGGGAGGGGGGAATAAAACTGGTTTATGGGAAAGAGAGTAAGGATTGAAGTATCAGAGGGATAGTTCAGAGAGGTATTTTGAAGTTGTGATGAGCTGATGCCAATTGCAAAGGAAGATTAGAAAGGTCAGTAGCAAGTGTAAAGTGGGAAAAGAAGTCTGTGAAGTTTTGGCAGGATATGATTTATTAGGCATGTATGAGTTAATTTATACATTCAGAAAAGTCTTCATGAACTCTTAACATACTTTCAAAGTCATAAGTGTTGTGACTCCTTAGTTAAAGAACATTTGAGACACTCAGCTTTACAGAAGTGAGAAAATGGTGATAATATTTACAAATATCCTACAGTTTATATGTGCCACACAAATGTTTGACTTCATAGTCTTATTGGAGAAATATTGTTTGAGTGCAAATTATGTGCCAGGCACTGTTCTCAGAGCTGATTATGCAGTGAAGTACAGAATAGATATTGTTTCTGCTGTTTTGCATCAAAATCCAGATGTTTGAATGGAACGGTATTAGAAGTAATGCAATAAAGATAGAAGAATTTTCACTAATCCATGGGTATTGTGGAAAGAAAGTGTGTGTTGGCAAGGTATTGAAATATAAAGTGTCTATCCCAGGGAATTTATGAAGTAAAATTGATAGTTTTGAACTTAAAAGATGACAGAAAAGGAAAGAAACTGAAGAATAATAAAAATTGGAATAGAGTTATATTTTCTTTATGCTTATTGTTAAGGATTAAACACAGCAGAGTGATCAGATTAGACCAGTGACCAATATCAGAAAAAAATAGGTAGAAAGATTTGTCAACTGAAAGAAAATTTTCTAATAATGAATGTTCTCAGAAAATGAAACCAGCAGCTTTGTGAAAATTCCTGTTGGAGGCCTTCTATAGACTACTGGATCATAACTCATTTTTTGTTGTTGAAATGTGAGATTCCAGTAGAAGGAATCACCTTCCAGAGTTTATACTCCCTTCCAACTTGGATTTCATAATTGTTACTATAAAAAGTTACTTTACTTTTGATAAGAAAGGAAAGAGGAGAAATAACAGCTGATACCACAGACATACAAAAAATCATAAGTGATACTATGAACAGTTATATGCCAACAAATGGGAGAGCCTAGAAGAAACAGACAAATTTCTAGAAACATACAGAATGACTAGACTGAATCAAGAAGAAACAGAAAATTTGAACAGATTGATCACTACAAGTGAAGTAGAATCTGTAATTTGAAAAACTCCCAGCAAACAAAAGTCTAGGACCAGAGAGCTTCACAGGGGAATTCTAGCAAACACAAAAAGAAGAACTTATACCAATCCTTCTTAAAATGTTCCAAAAAATTGAAGATGAGGAAACACTCTCAAATTCATTTGACAAGGTCACCAAAACCAGATACCAAAACCAGACAAAGAGATTATAGAAAAAAGAAAATTATAGTCCAATATCTTCGATGAATATAGATTCAAAAATACTCAACAAAATATTAGCAAACCAAGTCCAATAATACAAAAAGGATCATACGTCATGATCAAATTGGATTTATTCCAGGGTCACAAGGGTGCATTAGCATGTGCAAATCAATCAATGTGATACACCATATCAACAAAAAGAAAGACAAAAATCACATGATCACCTCAATAGATGCAGAAAAAGCATTTGAAAAAATTCAACATCGATTCATGATAAAAATTCTTGTCAAAGTGAGTGTAGAGGGAATATACATTAACATAATAAAGGCCATTTACGACAAACCAACAGCCAACATATTACTCAATGGTGAAAAGGTGAAAGCCTTCCTGATAAATTCAGGAACAAGACAAAGATGATCACTCTCGCTACTTCTACTTAAACTGGAAGTTCTAGCCACAGCAGTCATAAGAAAAAGAAATGAAATGTATGCAGATTGGAAAGTAAGAGTTAACACCATAACTATTTGCAGATGATATGGTACTTTATATAGAGAACTCTACAGTCTCCACCCAAAAACCATTAGAACCAATAAACAAATTCAGTAGGTTGCATGATACAAGATTAATATACAGAAATCTGTTTCTATATACTAATAATAAAATATTAGGAAGATAAAGTAAAACAAATCCCATTTAAAACTGCATCAAAAATTACCTAGGAATAAACTTAAACAAGGAGGTGAAATGTCTATACTCTGAAAACTATAAAATTTGATGAAGGAAATTGAAATTGATATAAAGAAAAGGAAATATATCCTGTGTCCTTAGATTTGAAGAATTAATATTATAAAAATGGCCATACCTCCCAATGAAATCTACAGATTTAGTGCAATCCCTATCAAAATACCTATGACATTTTTCACAGAGCTAGAACAAATATTTTTAAAATTCACAGAACTAGGACTAATAATCCTTAAACAACCCTAAAATTCATAGAAAAATATTTCTAAAACTAGGACAACAAAAGACCCCCAATTTTCAAAGCACTGGTCATAATAAAGGACAAGGTTAGAGGTTCAACCCTACCAGACTTCAGACTACACTATAGTGTGGTATTTGCTCCAAAACAGACACATAGGTCAGTGGAACAGAATACAGAGCCCAGAAATAATCTCATACACTTTTGATCAATTAATCTATGACAAAAGAGGCAAGAATATACAAAGAGAAAAGACAGTCTCTTCAACAAGTGGTGCTGGGAAAACTAGACAGCCATATATATAACAATGAGAGTAGAACATTCCCTCACACCAAATACAAAAGCAAACTGAAAATGGGCTAAAGACCTAAATGTAAGACCTGAAAATATAAAACTCTTAGAAGAAAACATAGGCAGAACACTCTTTGATATAAATTATAGCATCATTTTTTGGATCTGTATCCTAAGGCAAAAGAAATAAAAGCAAAAATAAACAAATGAGACATAATTACACTTAAAAGGTTTTGCATAGCAAAGGAATCAGTTGAAAAGATAAAAAGACAACCTACGAAATGTGAGAAAATATTTGCAAATGATGTGACTGACTAGGTGCTAATATCCAAATTATACAAACATCTCATACAACTCAAAGGCAAAAAAAAAACCACAAACAACCCAACCAAAAAATCAGTTATTGGGCACATGATTCTACTGAGACAATTCTTCAGCAGAACAAATTAAAATGATGCTCTTTAAATAAAACTGGAGTATCCAAAATAATGAGCTCATTTTAAAGAAACTATTATTGATTGTCAACAGTGACTGGCATATAATGGTTGCTTACATATTTGTTGTCTATGTCAGGGAATGAATGGTATGCTCTGCCAATTACTGACAGTATATAAAGGTCCGTGGGAAGCAGATGATACACATGCTTCAGAAACTTCCTCTTGCAACCCACCTGAATCCACTTCCTTTAACAACATGTGTTGCAAGTACTATGGCAACTTCTGTGGCTATGGCTGTGGAAACAGCTATGGCTGTGGATTTAGCCCCTATTATGGCTATGGATATGGCACTAGTTATGGCTGTGGATATGACTGTGGCTATGGAACCAGATATGGCTGTGGATATGGTTTCTGCTGTGGCTGTGGATATGGGACTCGCTATGGCTGTGGATATGGCTCAAGATACGGCTGTGGATATGGCTCCCGTTATGGCTGTGGTTATGGAACCAGATGTGGCTGTGGATATGGCTCTGGCTACTGCAGCTACTGGCCAGTTTTCTATAGGAGATGTTATTCTTCTTGCTGCTAAAACATCACTATCCAAGCCTTGTTTGCTTCTGAAACAACACACCTAAAGATAATGGTGATTCAAGGATCTATAACCCATGATTTCTGTATCCAAGAAATTACATGCCTGACAGAGACTTTGACCTCCAGCTACCCATTTTTAGATTGGCATCTTTGTGGCCTGAAGCTCCATGGTAGTATCATCTGACTCTTTTCCAAATGTTAGGCTTTACTCTTTTAATCTCTGATTCTCTATTATGACTGTGTTGATGATCCTAACATTGTACAGTTGGAAAAATCACTTATCCTCAATAAAAATGGTCCATTGCTCCTAACAAATCTCTGTGTATTTGCTTGTGAATTAGTCATTTTTCAGATAATATGGCCTCTGTTGAAAATTGGGCTAACATGTTGCCTGAATTGAGTTCTTCCTTGATATAATACAAACATTCCTTCTTATACCTGCACCAGGAATAATGTCTTCTCCACCTGTTTCTTGTATCTCACATGCTCAGGCACTCATATACCCAAGCAAAAATCTCACAGTATTTCAGAACTTTGCTTTCCAAATATCACTGTGTCTAGGATGGAGCTGGAGGGGAAAGAGAAGGAGGAATGACACTTTATCCAGGATGTTAATGCAGAATCCAAGGTAGAGAAGAGGTGGCTTGAGTCCTTAAAGGAATAATGGAATGGAAGAGATACTTTCCAGAATTAATGAGAAATTAGAAGCAGAGCTAGGTATTAAAGTACATGAGGAATAAAGAACTAGGAAAGGGTAGGTTAGAATAAAATTATTCTACTATGTCATCTGCTTTTGATGGAATTGCAAATATATTTATTTGCACATATTTATTGAGATTGAGGAAATTTATTCAAGTCACTTAATTGACAGATAGTTTTGAAAGAGTCTCATTCTATACAGTGAAGACACAGTAGGAAAACTATAGACAAGTTTCCTGTTCTCACAGTGTTTACATTCTGGTACCTGAGGACAAAAATCAACAGTAAAAAATAATTAAGATGAATTCAGACTGACAGTTGCTATGGAGGAAATAAAATAACTTAATGGGAAAGAGAATAAGGACTGAAATATTAGAGATATAGTAAGGGCTGAAATATTAGGGATATAGCTCAGGGAGGTGTTTGAAAGTTGTGACAAATGAGCTGATGCCAGTTGCAAAAAAAAGACTAGAAAGGACAGTAGCTATTGTCAGAGGGAAGAGGAGTTCATTAAGCTTTGGGTTTGCTTAGGTAGTACTACATTTTTCAGCTGGAAAAGAGTAAGGTCTAGTGGCTTAATAAGGTTGTCTAATGTCTTAATTGGGACAGATACAAGAATGAGATTTAAAAGTCCAGTTAAATTACTGAATCGTAGAACCTATTGCTTTGTTGGATTCTAACTTTAGTGTTCTTTCCTCATCTGATCTTCCCAAACTCTAACATTTAGATCCTACAACAGAAAAGCCTCTTCAGACTCAGTAGCAATCGAGTTTCAACCAGCAGTGATAAAGATGTTGTGTCTTATTTGCATGACATGGGTCACTGCCCAAAGTCTGACACTGAGGGCCCTGGAGCTAGGAGACCCCACAAAACGGCCCAAACCAAGGAAGATTGTCCTGCCATCAAAGTCTGCCCTGGTGTAAGGTTATGTCCAGGATATAATTTGTCTAACTGATGAAGAAACAGGGGTTCTTTCAAGAGCAGGATGGTTTTTGTAGCCGGAACATTTGTTAGTCTGATCTGAGGAATAACTATGCTCTGGGTAACCCTAAGGTTAGTCTTACAAGCAGAGACAGAGGATTCTAACAGTTAAAGCTCTTTGAAAAATCTAACTTGTTTCCTTATGTTCCTCCTCATCAAATGTATGTCTAAAATAAGGAAAAATGTAATTTATTAGGCATATATAAAATAATTTATGTATCCAGAAAAGGTTCTATCCATTATTAGGCATGTATGAAATAATTTATATATCCAGAGAAGCATTTTCATAATCTAGCCTCAAAATCTGAAATGTTATGACCATCACTCCAAGAAAATTTGATGCTATCAGCTTGAGTGAAATGAGAAAATGGCGATAATGTTAAGAGAGATACGGATGATTAAAATTAGAGAAAATTTGTGTGTGTGTGTGTATGTAGTATGGGTTTGGTGAATGTTGGGAAAAATGAAGATTTGGTTTCACATATCTAATCATATTATAGAGGAAAGGAAAGACCATTGTCATGAATGAGTTTTTTTCTATAGTTAGGAAATGATTTAAACTTTATAACCCCTTTATGAGGAAACTCAAAATTCTTTTCTTTGATGAGCTATTGCATATTGTAAAGGTTTTAAACTGTAAAATCCATTATTTGTTCTTTCAGTCATTTAACAAACCTTAAGTTCATGTTCCAGCTATGTGCTGGGATTTGGTATAGAGATATAAAACACATCGTTCCTTCTAAGAATTTGAAATACTCAGTTGGATACAAAATATCAATAGTAAATCATAGATTCACATTATAGCAGGTATGCTTGCAGGTGTTATAGGGCTACTGAACAAGAACTCCAGGGGGAAGCTTAAGTCAGCCAGAATATGGGAAGAGGAGGCTACACAAGGGTCATAAATTGCTTCCAAAGGAGAATGGTATATGAGCAGAGACATAAAGGATGTGTTGAATTTGGTGAGTTAAATAAGAGGGAAAATAGAATTCAAGGCAGAGGAATTTAGAAAAAGAAGCAAATAAGCTGGCTGCTTATTTCCAGAGTAGTAACTGCTACTGGAAAAGTTATAATCAATGACTACACCCATAGAGGAATCCTCAGATTTTCTCAAGCTGCACTGTCCAATATAGAAGCTACTAGAGAGATGTGGGTATTGAGCACTTGTAATGTGGCTAAGAGCTGTTAAGTATAAAGAACACACCAGATTTCAGAGACTTACTGTAAAAAATTCATGAAAACTATATCAAATAATTTAAAAAATACTGGTTATATATTCAGTGATAATATTTTGCATATATTAGGTTAAATAAAATATGCTATAAAATTAATTCACCTTTTTATCTTTTTAAAATGTGGCTCCTGGAAAATGTAAAATTCTATAAGTATTTCATGATATATTTCTACTCTTCCATGTGGTTTTAGAAGGTCTCAACAAGCTGGCCCAGAGAGTTCTGTAGCTAGGAAGAGAAACCATGTTAGGCCACCAGTAAAGATCAGACAATCTAGCCATGCTATCAACGTATAGGTAGTAGATCATTCTGAACCAGTAAGACCACAGTACTCAATGCAAAAGACTTCTGGAGGGGCGGGAGGGGGTTCCAGTAAAGGCAAAGTTTTGATCTGAGATAGTGTATTTAGTAAGTGCAATCTATCAATTTGCCATCTGTTTAGACACAGAAAAGATAGATGCCTGCCTCACACCATACACAACAGAAATTCTGTATTGATTAATGTTTTAAACATGAAATTTAAATTTTAAAGTACTAGAAGATGGTATAGGCTTTCAGCAATTTTGTAAGCCAGTTGGTAACTTGAAACCAATCATGCTAGTATGCCATGGAAATTAGCAAATCAGACCTCATACTCCCAACAGAAGTCATTAAACAACAGCACACCACTGTCATATCCCTCCTGTTATTGAGAAACAAGTTTATTTCTTTGAAAGTTTTACAATAGGTATGTATTAATTATGAGCCTGAAAAAGAAAAAAAAAACAGGAAAGAAAGAAAAGAAAGATCCATGGAAATAAATGAAGAGAGGCCACAATATTTTTGCATGTTCAGAAATCTTAAGCCTATTTTGAGTCAATATCCACATTCTCTGGTGCAGGAAACATTGTCTTTAACTGTACTCTCCTTCAAGATATCATTTCCTCAAGGTCATACAAATGATCACACTTAAAATAAGAAGATTGTATAGATAGTGATGGAGAGCCTAGGTTCTGGAGTCACACTATATGCTCAAGCATAGACACCGTCAGTTATTAGCTGTGGGATTGTGGGAACATTATCTAACTTCTCTGAGCCTCAGTATACTCAAAGGTAAAATGATAGAATAGTGCTAGATCAGTATTGTTGAGAGTACTGAACTAAATAAAATATGCATTCTATACCACTGTGGGAACTCAGTAGATGTTTTGTTATTTTATTTATTATTAGGTTGTTGAATAATGAAATTGTTGACATTTAACCATCTTAATCTACAAAAATGACAATTTTATATATTATTTTTATTGATAATATTTTGAAAATCCCAGAATTTTAATCAATAATTTGTTTCCTCATTCAAATAGGTAGGCGCACTTCTTTTAGATGTTTTGTACATGTATCATATATATATACTCCATAGTTATGAATGCTAGAATACACTGTGACACCAGGTATATTGATATAATATTTGTCATTGTATTATTAGTAACAAATTAGTGGGTTTTAGTGGAATAGTTTGTTTTCTGGTGATTTGGCCCTGTTTTTTTACTTTATCAGCAAATTGTAATAATTACTTGAGAAGTTTCCATTAGGTTTGACAAAAGACATAGGATCTTTCGTGAAAAGTGTTTTTTTTTTTTTTGGAGGGAGTAATGTGATAACAGTAAATCGTGGTTGCAGTAAACTGAAGAGTGAATAAGTGAGGAAATGTAAATTTGAAATGACTAATCTTTCAAGTAGCATGTGGTGAAAGGATGGAGACTGGTCCAAATGGAGATGGTGTTCACTCTCCCTGGAGACTTTCAAAGCCTAGAGCTCACTTTTGAGCACTATATACATATTTTTATTCAATATTCTATGCCCCAGAATAGTGCTTGCATTATGTAGGCATTCAAAAATTCTTGTAAAGTTAAACTGTGTGGTTCAGTCACTGCCTAGAAAAACAAGTAATGAAATGAGGTAAGTAAATATGGTCATGCTAGAGCTATTTTGGGGAATAGCAGGTGACACGTGAAATGTGGATAGGGTCATGAAGTTTGCAGGAATGGAGCCAATGTTGACTATATTTTAGTGGAAAGAATTGCAAAAGTGGTACAGTCATAATTAGAAAGCAAACCTAGAATCTGAGGTTTTAATTTTGACATGAAATTTGTAGATCTAGAGTGCTTATATCCTATTGATTAAAATTTGAGATGCCTAGAAAAGTTATAATCACTTCCACGCAGATGCTATAATTTCTAAAATTAACTTGCAGAGTGTTAAGGAATTTCTACTCTCAACAGACAGAGAATGGCTTTGCATGAGCAGAACAGCTCTAATACCACTGTGTGGTACTTAAGTCTTATGGAGCAGTTCTGAGAGGGACTCAGCTGTTTGCTTGATGGTTTACAGCATGCTTTGGCTAGAATGGCAAAGATCACAAAAAACGGAAATCCAGAGGATAAAAGTGTAAGGCAAAATACTGGTAATTTTAGTCAGATGCAGTGAATATTTTCCATCTTAAAACTGGAGGAAAAAATAGTTCATGGATCCTCCCCTAGATTTTATGGTTATAGTAGGATTTGGACTAATTCAACTCTATTACTAAACAGCTGAGAGTCCTTGAACAAGACAACTCTCCTTGGCCTCATTTTGACAATAAATACCACAACTTCTTATTACATTGTTTTTGTAAGAATCAAATGAAGTAATAAATATGAGTGTGCCTCAAAGCTATAAAGGGAAATATAAATATTATTAATTGTTATTATCATTGTTGTTATTTTTCTTATATAACATCCTATACATCAAGATAATTACAATTTTTCCAGGTGGAAGAAATCTTACAGGCTCTCATTCATCAGTGAGTGCTTAGGTCTTTAGAGTCACAGAAGATAAAATTATCTGTCTTACGTTACAATTGACTGAAGGAATCAGGTAATTAAAACGGTGTGCTAATACAGCATATTCAGGATCACAATAGATTTAGACATGGGGAGCTATGGAAGAATAGAGGAAGTACAGCTAAAACACATTGTGAATGTCCAGGAATGCTTCTAATACGAGGTGTAGTCTAAGCTGTGCTTTGAAGAATCAGTAGGATTTGTGTAGATAAAATTTTGATGATGTAACTGGGCAAAATGTTTCAAAGAAAGTATCATACTGAAATATTCCAAGAATGCTTAACTAGAGTTGGTTATGTTGCACTGGACAAAATCATGGTCGCTTTTATTTTGATATATTATATCAAATCCCTGTTTTGTACCAGTTCAGATCTTCTTTGCCTCACCTGACTTTTGCACTAGCCACAACTGCAGTAGCAATTCTACCTGGTTCCATCCACATTTTTGTAGGTATAACCTGAGAATTTCTCCCCTTATGCCCCTGCTGTTTGCCTCTCACCTCCAGCCCTAGTGTTTTCCTATCAATTCTGAGATATGAGATGCTGGAGCATCTCCCAGTGCGCACATATATGTACCTGGAAGTACAGAAGAGTTAATGTCTCCTGGGATGAAAATCTAAATTAGGTCTGATTACATTCCACAAGACATGCTTGATCAATGTGAAGGTTACATCTGGTTTCTTATAATTTTCATGCCTAACTACGGCCAAATCTTGGACATAACTACATGAAAAAATTGTTGTCCTTAGTTTGATGAGCTTTTTAAAAATGAAAATTGCTGTGATAATGAGGCCACAGAGTCTGTGTTGTGTGTTCTACCCATTTCTGGTAGTATTAAAAGTCCTAGGGCAAGAGATAACATTCAGACTTCAGAAACCTCTGTCTGATCCTCTACAGAACTACCAAACTCCCTCCTGTAAACACAATGTAAACACTACTACAGAAACTCATGTGGTAGCTGTGGATATTGTTCTGGATATGGCCGTGGATATGGCTGTGGATATATATGGTTGTGGCTACAGCTGTGGCTATTGCTCTGCCTGCTGTGGATACCAACCATTTTTCTATAGAAGATATTCTTGCTGCTAGAATGTAATTGCAGTGCACATTTTCCTCTAAATGATTATCCCAGGCTTTTTCCATTTCAGTGTCTCACAATCACATCGTTTCTCCTAGAATATTCAGAGCCTGCAGAAAACTTTTTGATTGTCTTCTTGAAAGTCCTATTTGCAATTGAGGGGGCCTGAGTTACTCCATAATCTTCCTGGAAAGCAAAAGACTTCATTTTGACCATAGTCCAAGTGTAAACCCACTACCTTCTTATTCTATGTTTCTATATTGTGATTACAGTAAGTCCCCTACATATGAAGGAATTCCATTCTGAGAACGCGTTTGTAAGTCCAATTTGTTCGTAAGTCCAACAAAGTTAGCCTAAGTCTCCAACTAACACAATTGGCTATATAGTACTATACTGCAATAGGTTTATAATACTTTTCACACAAATAATACATAAAAAAAAGAGAAAAATTTTAATCTTACAGTATAATACCTTGAAAAGTACAGTACAGTACCAGTTACATCACAGCTGCTTTTATGCTTGCTTCCGGACATCCTGGGCTCGAAATAAGCATACTGTACTACTGTACTCTATACAGGACTGTGCAGTAAAGTACATAAAAGAACAACGATTTGTAGAGGATGCACGCACGTGACAATGTACGCCAGACACGTGAACTAACTTACGTGATTAGACATGCGAGTGTCTGTTCACATTTTCAAAGTTCACAACTTGAAGGTTCGTATATAAGTGACTTACTATATTTCCAAATAAACATGTTTTACTGGTCCTAACAAGTTTGTGTATCTTTTGTGTCAGATACGCTACTGACATATTTTTGTCTCCTATTTCGGTGCCCTCCTCATAGGCTGGCAGGGATAATGTTCAGCTGTTCATTTCAATTGTGTATGTCTGGTTTCCAACCTGATTCGTCAGTATCCATGACATTAAATGTTACAAATCTTTTTTTTTTTTTTTGCTTTTAGCATGTATTTTGCTTATCCCAATACATCCAAAATGCTATCATTTCAATAAGTAATCAATATAAAATACAGTTGGTCTTCCTTATTTGTGAATTCTGTATTTGTAAATGTACCAACTAGCTGAAATCTATTTGTAAATCCAACATGAATACATGCAGCACTTTTGCAATCATTTGCAGACATGCGCAGAGGGAGGAAGGTCTGGTCACCCGATATGCACTTTCCTGGCTGAGGTCAAACAAGACAATCCTCTGGCTTCGTTTCGCCCTCATACCCTAGAACAAGCACACTTTTCACAGTATATTCAGTGCCAGATTTTCTATATGTCTGTGCCTTTTGTTGGTAATTTCACTGTTTAAAATGGGCCCCAGGCATAGCACTGCAGTTCTGTCTAGCTTCCTAAGCACGGGAAGACTGTGATGTGCCCTCTGGAGAAAATACACGTTTTAGATAAGCTCTGTTCAGTCATGAGTTCCAGTGCTGTTGGCTATGAGTTCAATGTTAATGAGTAAAAAATACATATGAAATAAAATGTCTT
Organism: Neophocaena asiaeorientalis asiaeorientalis; assembly: GCF_003031525.2. Classification (NCBI taxonomy): domain Eukaryota; kingdom Metazoa; phylum Chordata; class Mammalia; order Artiodactyla; family Phocoenidae; genus Neophocaena; species Neophocaena asiaeorientalis. Next base: position 3,482,442 of record NW_020173953.1, on the reverse strand, counting down.
CAAACAGAAACACACACAATACAAGGTTGTGTATTTTTTTTAACATCTTTATTGGAGTATAATTGCTTTACAATGGTGTGTTAGTTTCTGCTTTATAACAAAGTGAATCAGTTATACATATACATATGTTCCCATATCTCTTCCCTCTTGCATCTCCCTCCCTCCCACCCTCCCTATCTCACCCCTCTAGGTGGTCACAAACCACCTAGCTGATCTCCCTGTGCTATGTGGCTGCTTCCCACTAGCTGTCTATTTTACATTTGGTACTGTATATATGTCCATGCCACTCTCTCACTTTGTCCCAGCTTACTCTTCCCCCTCTCCATATGCTCAAGTCCGTTCTCTAGTAGGTCTACATCTTTATTCCCGTCGTGGCCCTAGGTTCTTCTTACTTTTTTAACATTTTATCTTTTTTTTTTTCTTTTCCGGTACGCGGGCCTCTCACCGCTGTGGCCTCTCCCGCCGCAGAGCACAGGCTCCGGACGCGCAGGCCCAGCGGCCATGGCCCATGGGCCCAGCCGTCCGCGGCACGTGGGATCCTCCCGGACCGGGGCACGAACCCACATCCCCCGCATTGGCAAGCGGACTCTCAACCACTGCGCCACCAGGGAAGCCCCGGCATTTTATCTTTTTAATATAAAATAAACTTGCCTGGAAAACACATCGTTAAACACATCTGGTAGTAATTTTTTTTAACATCTTTATTGGAGTATAATTGCTTTACAATGGTGTGTTAGTTTCTGCTTTATAACAAAGTGAATCAGTTATACATATATTCTCATATCTCTTCCCTCTTGTGTCTCCCTCCCTCCCACCCTCCCTATCCCACCCCTCTGGGTGGTCACAAAGCACCGAGCTGATCTCCCTGTGCTATGTGGCTGCTTCCCACTAGCTATCTATTTTATGTTTGGTAGTGTATATATGTCCATGCCACTCTCTCACTTTGTCACAGCTTACCCTTCCCCCTCCCCATATCCTCAAGTCCATTCTCTACTAGGTCTGTGTCTTTATTCCCGTCTTGCCCCTAGCTTCTTCATGACCTTTATTTATGTTCTTCTTAGGTTCTATATATACGTGTTAGCATACAGTATTTGTTTTTCTCTTTCTGACTTACTTCACTCTGTATGACAGACTCTAGGTCCATCGACCTCACTACAAAAAACTCAATTTCGTTTCTTTTTATGGCTGAGTGATATTCCATTGTATATATGTGCCACATCCTCTTTATGCATTCATCTGTCAATGGACACTTAGGTTGCTTCCACTGGCTATTGTAAACAGAGCTGCAATGAACATTGTGGTACATGACTCTTTTTGAGTTATGGCTTTCTCAGAGTTTATGCCCAGTAGTGGGATTGCTGACTTGTTTGGTAGTTCTATTTTTAGTTTTTTAAGGAACCTCCATGCTATTCTCCATAGCGGCTGTATCAATTTACATTCTCACCAACAGTGCAAGAGGGTTTCCTTTTACCACACCCTCTCCAGCATTTATTGTGTGTAGGTTTTTTGATGATGATACAGCTTTACTTCTTCTTTTCAGATTTGGATTCCTTTTATTTCTCTTTCTTCTCTGATTGCTGTGGTTAAAACTTCCAAAACTATGTTGAATAATAATGGTGAGAGTGGGCAACCTTGCCTTGTTCCCGATCTTAATGGAAATGGTTCCAGTTTTTCACCATTGAGGTCGATGTTAGCTGTGGGTTTGTCATATATGGCCTTTATTATGTTGAGGTAAGTTCCCTCTATGCCTACATTCTGGAGGGTTTTTATCCTAAATGGGTGTTGAAATTTTTGAAAAGCTTTTGTTGAAAGCTTTGTCTGCATCTATTGAGAGGATCATATTGTTTTTCTCTTTCAATTTGTTATTATGGTTTATCACATTGATTGATTTGTGTATATTGAAGAATCCTTGCATTCCTGGGATAAACCCCACTTGATCGTGGTTTATGATCCTTTAATGTGCTGTTGGATTCTGTTTGCTAGTATTTTGTTAAGAATTTTTCCATCTCTGTTCATCAGTGGTATTGTCCTGTAGTTTTCTTTGTTTGTGACATCTTTGTCTGGTTTTTGTATCAGGGTGATGGTGGCCTCGTAGACTTGAGTTTGGGAGTGTTCCTTCCTCTGCTATATTTTGGAAGAATTTGAGAAGGATAGGTGTAAGCTCTTCTCTAAATATTTGATAGAATTCGCCTGTGGAGCCATCTGCTCCTGGGCTTTTGTTTGTTGGAAGACTTTTAATTACAGTTTAAATTTCAGTGCTTGTGATGCGTCTGTTTACATTGTCCATTTCTTCCTGGTTCAGTCTTGGAAAGTTGTGTTTTTCTACGAATTTTTCCATTTCTTCCAGGTTGTCAATTTTACTGGCATATAGATGCTTGTAGTAATCTTTCATGATACTTTGTATTTCTGCAGTGTCAGTTGTTGCTACTTTTAATTTGTAATTTTGTTGATTTGAGTCTTTTCCCTTTTTTTCTTGATGAGTCTGGCTAATGGTTTATCAATTTTGTTTACCTTCTCAAAGATCCAGCTTTTAAATTTATTGATCTTTATGCTTGTTTCCTTCATTTCTTTTTTATTTATTTCTGATCTGATCTTCATGATTTCTTTCCTTCTGCTAACTTTGGGTTTTTTTTTTTTTTTCTTTAATTGCTTTAGGTGCTGGTCTAGGTTGTTTATTTGAGCTGTGTCTTGTATCTTGTGGTAGGATTGTATTGCTATAAACTTCCCTCTTAGAATTGCTTTTGCTGCATCCTATAGGTTTTGGGTTGTCATGTCTTCACTATCCTTTGTTTCTAAGTATGTTTTGATTTCTTCAGTGATCTGTTGGTTATTTAGTAGTGTAGTGTTTATCCTCCAGCTCTTTGTATTTTTTAAAGTTTTTTTCTTGTAATTGATATCTAGTCTCATAGCGTTGTGGTGAAAAAAGGTACTTGAAATGATTTCAATTTTCTTAAACTTAGCAAGGCTTGATTTGTGACCCAAAATATGATCTATCCTGGAGAATGTTCCATGAGCACTTGAGAAGAAAGTGTATCCTGTTGTTTTTGAATGGAACGTCCTATAAATATCAGTTAAGTCCATCTTGTTTAATGTGTTATTTAAAGCTTGTGTTTCCTTATTTATTTTCATCTTGGGTGATCTGTCCATTGGTGAAAGTAGGGTGTTAAAGTTCCCTAGTATTATTGTGTTACTGTCAATTTCCCCTTTTATGGCTGTAGCATTTGCCTTAGATATTGAGGTGCACCTATGTTGGGTGCATCAATATTTACAATTGTTATATGTTCTTCTAGGATTGATCCCTTGATCATTATGTAGTGTCATTCTTTGTCCCTTGTGATATATATTTTTTAAAGTCTATTTGTCTGATACGAGAATTGCTACTCCAGCTCTCTTTTGATTTCCATTTGCATGGAATATCTTTTTCCATCCCCTCACTTTCAGTCTATATGTGTCCCTACGTCTGAAGTGGGTGTCTTGTAGACAGCATATATACGGGTGTTGTTTTTGTATCCATTCAGCCAGTCTATGTCTTTTGGTTGGAGCATTTAATTCATTTATATTTTAAGGTAGTTATTGATATGTATGTTCCTATTACCATTTTCTTAATTGTTTTGGGTTTGTTATTGTAGGTCTTTTCCTTCTCTTGTGTTTCCTGCCCAGAGAAGTTCCTTTAGCATTTGTTGTAAATGTTGTTTGGTGGTGCTGAATTCTCTTAGCTTTTGTTTGTCGGTAAAGTTTTTAATTTCGCCATCGAATCTGAATGAGATCCTTGCTGGGTGGAGCAATCTTGGTTGTAGGTTTTTCCCTTTCATTACTTTAAATATGTCCTGCCACCCCTTTCTGGCTTGCAGAATATTTGCTGATAGATCAGCTGTTAACCTTATGGGGATTCTCTTGTATGATATTTGTTGCTTTTCCCTTGCTTCTTTTAATTTCTTTTTCTTTAATTTTTGATAGTTTGATTAATATGTGTCTTGACGTGTTTCTCCTTGGATTTATCCTGTATGGGACTCTCTGCACTTCCTGGACTTGATACTATTTCCTTTCCCATATTAGGGAAATTTTCAACTATAATCTCTTCAAATATTTTCTCAGTCTCTTTATTTTTCCCTTCTTCTTTTGGGACCCCTATAATTCGAATGTTCGTGTGTTTAATGTTGTCCCAGAGGTCTCTGAGACTGTCCTCAAGTCTTTTCATTCTTTTTTCTCTATTCTGTTCAGCAGTAGTTATTTCCATTCTTTTATCTTCCAGAGCACTTTTCCGTTTTTCTGCCTCTGTTTTTCTGCTACTGATTCCTTCTAGAGAATTTTGAATTTCATTTATTTTGTTGTTCATCATTGTTTGTTTGCTCTTTATTTCTTCTAGGTTCTTGTTAGATGTTTCTTTTATTTTCACCATTCTATTTCCAAGATTTTGTTTCATCTTTACTATCATTACTCTGAATTCTTTTTCAGGTAGACTGCATATTTCCTCTCCATTTGTTTGGTCTGGTGCGTCTTTACCTTGTTCCTTCATATGCTGTATGTTTTTCTTTCTTCTAATTTTGTTTAACTTACTGTGTTTGGGGTCTCCTTTTCGCAGGCTGCAGGTTCAAGTTCCTGTTGGTTTTAGTGTGTACCCCAGTGGGTAAGGTTGGTTCAGTGGGTTTTGTAGGCTTCCCAGTGGAGGGGACTGGTGCCTGTGTTCTGGTGGATGAGGCTGGATCTTGTCTTTCTGGTGGGCAGGACCAGATCAGCAGATTATTAGTGTATCTTTGACAGTGACAAAACAAAAGAATAAAATTCTTGAAGATATACATTAGCCATTTGAAGGTCGAATACAAATAAATAAATTATAGATAGGGAAGTTGGTTCCAAGCACTAATGGTGAGCATTGAAACCACTTAAACACATCATTTAGTATAAAAAATTAAAATATGTATAAATTAGAATAAATATATTAAATACTAAGAGAAAAAAATATATAAAACTAGGAAAATATTCAGACTATAATAATAAAAACAAGGACAATTTGAGGAGTTGGAACTAAAAGAAACTACGAACTATAAAAGAAAAATAAAGAAAAAAGAAGATAAAAGAAAACTGCAAACACAAATATGTATTTTCTATGAGGTACACATGTAAAACTAAATCAAAAGTGTAAAATTCAAAGGAAAGACCAGGACTAATCATCTAATAGACACAAATATAAAAATGTTTACATATTAATACTAAACTTTAAGGTAAGATATTAAGCAATTATAAAGGAAGCTTATATTTTGTTGATATGAATCTAAACAGGTGACTGATTGTTATTCTCAGCCATTGCAATATCAGATTCTTCAGATGATTGGATTTGTAGGACATTTCCTTTATTTGGAGCAGTGATTCTCAAATCTGATTGCTCATCAGTTTCACTTGGAAGAGCTTTCATTAAGTGTCAGTGCCTGGACCCCGTCCCTGAAATTTCAGTTTAATGGTCTGGGGTGGGACTGTTGTCATTTTATAAAAGCTTCCCCAGGAAATAAAATGCACTTCCATGAGTGAGAAGATGTTCAATATTACCATAAAGTCTGCTAAGAAAAATTGTGCCTCAGATCAAATCATTGAAAAGTCTTTCCCAAAGCAGCCAAATCTTTTTTTTTTTTTTTTAAACTGCTACCTGGAGATATATATTTTCCATTTGATTGAGATTAAAGCTCAAAGTAGCTCTGTTATTAAATATGTGTGGAGAACCTGAATTATGTTATAATAAACATCAAGGACTCAGACTGTTCACCATCTGTGATGGTTAATTTTACGTGTCCATTTGGCTAGACTATGAAGCCCAGATGTTCAGTTAAACATCAGTCTAGATGTTTCTGTGAAGGCATTTTTAAAGATGAGATTAACATTTAAATTAGTAAAGCAGATTGCCTTCCATAATGTGGGTGTGCCTCATTCAATCAGTTGAAGGCCTTAAGAGAAAAAACACAGCCAGGTCCACCAGAGAGAGACTCCTGCCTACAGAATGCCTTTAGACTTGAGCTACAATGTCAACTTTTCCCTGTGTCTCCAGCCTGCCCTGCAGATTTTGCTCTTGACAGTTCTCAAAATCATGTGAGCCAAATTGCTTAAAATAAAACTTTCCTATCTCCTATAATAGCCAACATATATATATATA
>NW_020173953.1:3473105-3476192 GCF_003031525.2 Neophocaena asiaeorientalis asiaeorientalis | reverse complement strand
ATATATATATATATATATCTCCTATATATGCTTAATATCATCTATATCCTATATACTCTACGTATCTCCTATTATAATCTACGTGTACATATCATCTATCTACCTACCTACACTGTATCTTGTAAGGTTCTGTTTCTCTGGAGAATTCTAACACACTACCCAACTAGGTGGAAATGAAATTAACTGCTAAGTTTCTGGGGTTCATGGCTTCCCTTTGTACAACTGTGGCCCTTGAACAGATTACAGGTCAACACTGAGTTCCCTCAATTACCCTTAAAACATTCTGAACTTGTAATGGTTTCTTTGGGGTCCTCACTTCAGCATCTTCAGTCTCTTTTCTTGATCTCACCTCTGTTCAGATCCTCTAAGATGAGGTTATCCATAAAGGGTGGTGAATGGAGTAACTGAAATCTAATGTTTGGGTCTTAAAATCTTCCAATATATTCTGAAGTATGTGGCTTTCAACAATAACCTCTGTTCTTTAGCTTCCAATTTCAGAACTACATGATAATTCAGTTTGGGGGGACAATAAGGCAAAAGTTAAAAGAAATATGGAATATTAACCTTTGCTGCAAAACCTTTTAGGTTTTGAAGAAGGATTGTGCAAATAGGCTGTGTTTCCATTATCATGTAAACTTTGTGAATCACAATAAGGACATTGCTAATCACCACTTGCCTTGTTTTAAGCAGGTCAGAATGTCCTAAAAAAAAAAAAAAAAGCTCAGTAAATTAACCATTTGTGTTGCCCAGCACTATTTTATCTAGAAACATTGTCCTGACGACCAGATGATTCATCCATAGACATGGTTCTCAAATGACAGTGTAAATCATAATCACTCAGAGGGCTTGAAAAACAGATTTCTGGGCCCCACCACTAGAGTTTCTGATTTAGTAGGTCTCAAGTAGAATCTGGGGATTTTTATATTTAACAATTTCCCTGGTGATACTGATGCTCCTGGCTCACATTTTCAGCAACCGTGGCTCTTAAACAAATGATATCAAATTAAGAGTTAGTGGCAAATATTTCTTCCACTTGGGCCCAGCACAGGATCAACAGGGATTCATTGAGCACTTAATATGTGTTCGATCACTGCTGTGATGGTGTTGTAGAGACACAGATTAAATACAGTTCCTGCCATGAAAGAACAAACCTATTTGGAAAATCAAGACTAACACCTCAAGAACACAACTTAGTAGGTAATAGCTACATAGTAGATAATAGCTGTGTGACACAAACAAGAAGATTGGCAGGAATTCAGAAGACTCTGGTGACCACAGAATGATTCCATAGAAGGGAAAACTTGAATTGGACTTGAAGAGCTAGGCCAGTAGATTAGAAAAGAAGGCAAAATTCAAGGTGGGAGAACTACTTGGGGACAGAGGTAGAGATGAAAATGGGCATTAAATTTGTGGTCTAGGGAATATGGTTGATGTCTTTCATATGTATGAATTTAATAAATAATTTTAGGATTATTGCAATAGAGTGTTGAACAGGTTCAGAATGGTTGGTGAGCAAGTATATTTAAAAAGATCTGTGAGCAAGGCAGAGGATTAAGAATGAGCAGAACATGAAACCCAGAATGTTAAACAGAAGAAACCTGTGATAGGAAATACAAATTTGGTAACATGTGCAGAATAGATTGGAGTGTAGAAATGCAAGATGTCTGAGTACCTGGAGCTAATGGTTCAGTGGGGGATCCAAGAGTGAGGAGATTATGCCCAGAATTAAGCTTGTTGTAACAATAGAGTAAAGAGAAATGGACATGTGACATTCCCAATGGAAAATTATTGGGTTTAGTGACACAAATAAATGAGTAGATGTGGTACTTTTATACTGAACTTGAGTAATCATCAGGAGAGGTAGTGCTACTAACGGGCAGGAATATTTTCAGGAGAAGTCAGTTTTGCTGGAAATACATGGATTTGAGGTTATGATAACACATGTGTCATCTACAAATTGGCACTTTCCATTGGCACTTGCCATCTACCCCTACAAAGATTAAATCATGTGCTGCTGCATTGGCTGACTTTCAACATCCCCTGAAAGGAGTTCAGGGTGGAGAGCAGAAATAAGGCACTCTGTGCTCTGGGAAAAACTGGTAGAACAGGTCTTCAGATAGTTAGGTATTTTCAGGAGATGATTTTATGAGCCCAATTTTTGTATATGAGCCCAATTTTTGTATCTCCTCATGTCTAGAAAAGCACTAAAATCCTTTGTTGTGATGTCAGCTACTCATGACTAGCAGTAACCTTTACGAGATTAGCAGAAATTTTCTGCAAAAAATATGTGCTTGATTGCATGTACTCCCCCTTCAGCAAAATCACATATATACTGACCTTCCCCCCACCTTTTTGGAGCAGTTCCTCAGAGCTATCTGAGACGCTGTCTCCCAGGCTATAGTCCTCATTTTGCCCCAAATAAAACTTAACTCACAACTCTCACGTTGTGCATTTTTTAGAGTTGCCACCTGCAAGAAGGGAATTGCCTAGCTGAGATTTGTAGATTCAAGAAGGAGGAGAGTACATGACTTACCAATTTGAAAGTGACTAATATTAATTTGTTATTTAAAGCTGTAAACATGACAGAAAATATTTACTCATGCATATTTTTCTTTTGAGTTTTAATTGAGTGCCTTCAACAGGCCAGCCATTGCATTTAGAGTACAAACTGTAATGTAATGAGAGAATTTAGAGGAAGAGGGTGTAAAGTCAAAGAATTGAATCTTGGAAGACTGCCTTAGAGTTAAGTTAAAGGCAGAGGAATCAATGAAGAAACATGTGAGAGGTAAGGTAGTACAGGGAGAATGAGGAGGGTATTGAAAAGGGTTTGAAGAAGAAGGTGATCAATTGTGGTGAACACAGCAGAGGTTGAGAAACACAAAAATGGGGAGAGGTCACTGGGATTGGCAAAAGAAAGCATTAAAAATCTCTTAGAGTGACTTCCCTGGTGGTCCAGTGGTTAAGACTCTGTGCTTCCACTGCAAGGGCATGGGTTCAATCCCTGGTTAGGGAACTAAGATCTCACATGCATCGTGGAGTAGCAAAAAAAAAAAAAAAAAAAAAAAAAAAAAAATTTTAAAATAAAAA